>NC_084664.1:163674577-163822879 GCF_028389875.1 Rhea pennata
CCACGGTAGGCGGGGGGGGGCGGGGGACAGCTGGGGGGCAGCAGAAGCCACGGTAGGCGGGGGGGGCGGGGGGCAGCTGGGGGGCAGCAGAAGCCACGGTAGGCGGGGGGGGGCGGGGGGCAGCTGGGGGGCAGCAGAAGCCACGGTAGGCGGGGGGGGCGGGGGGCAGCTGGGGGGCAGCAGAAGCCACGGTAGGCGGGGGGGGCGGGGGACAGCTGGGGGGCAGCAGAAGCCACGGTAGGCGGGGGGGCGGGGGGCAGCTGGGGGGCAGCAGAAGCCACGGCAGGCGGGGGGGGTGGGGGGCAGCTGGGGGGCAGCAGAAGCCATGGTAGGCGGGGGGCAGCTGGGGGGCAGCAGAAGCCACGGTAGGCGGGGGGGGCGGGGGGCAGCTGGGGGGCAGCAGAAGCCACGGTAGGCGGGGAGGGCGGGGGGCTGCTGGGGGGCAGCAGAAGCCACGGTAGGCGGGGAGGGCGGGGGGCTGCTGGGGGGCAGCAGAAGCCACGGTAGGCGGGGGGGGCGGGGGGCAGCTGGGGGGCAGCAGAAGCCACGGTAGGCGGGGGGGGGCGGGGGGCAGCTGGGGGGCAGCAGAAGCCACGGTAGGCGGGGGGGGCGGGGGGCAGCTGGGGGGCAGCAGAAGCCACGGTAGGCGGGGGGGCGGGGGGCAGCTGGGGGGCAGCAGAAGCCACGGTAGGCGGGGGGGCGGGGGGCAGCTGGGGGGCAGCAGAAGCCACGGTAGGCGGGGGGGGCGGGGGACAGCTGGGGGGCAGCAGAAGCCACGGCAGGCGGGGGGGCGGGGGGCAGCTGGGGGGCAGCAGAAGCCACGGCAGGCGGGGGGGGTGGGGGGCAGCTGGGGGGCAGCAGAAGCCATGGTAGGCGGGGGGGCAGGGGGCTGCTGGGGGGCAGCAGGAGGAGGCTCGTGGAGTCCCCCTGACGTCCGCCCTCCGCGGAGCTGGCAGCTTGGAGCGGCGGCGGGTGGGAAACGGGGGCTCGAGGCGCGTGGGGCGGTGGCTGGGCTGGGGTCTGCGGGCTTGGCTCGGTTCGCGGCTGAGCTTCGGCAGAGCGGCGCGTGGCGGCGTTGCAGCGGCCGTGAGTCACCGCTTGCGTTTCCCGTGGCTTGCTTTGCGCGTGAGCCGGGAGCGTCGGCCTGCGAACCGTCCATCTCCGGCGTCAGGTCTGCTCTGCCATCTGAAATCACGTCCGACGTGAACCGAGCTTTGCTGGTTCGCCGACGAGGAGCCCCGAAGCGCGGAAAGGGGCGCGGGGAGGGTCGGGGGGGTTGGACGAGGCTGGTGGAGCGGATGGGCTGGTGCCCAGCGGCGAAGGGAGAGGCGAGGAGCCCACGTTCCTCCCCCCCAACTCTGACAGCCCTGTCTCTGTCTTGCAGACCGACATCAAGGAGGCTCCAGAGGACGTCAAAAGTGAGTGCCGGCCGCGCCGACACGCAGCCCGCCGACGCTGCAGGAGTGTTCGCTCGCCGGCGGGGAAAAGCCCCGCCGCCCCGAGGGCGGGCAGACCTCGGCGGCGGCCGTAGGTGCTGCGGGCGGGAGGGAGCTCCCGGGGAGCACGTGTGGGTCTGCAGTCCTGATGACTGCACACGCGTGCTAACTGCACCCCACAACTCTACAGGGATATGCAACCCGGGGCTTTTTTTAGGCCAAAATATGCATGGGGGGGTTGCTCACAGCCGTTACCTGTGCAAACACGGTATTTTTAGTGATGGTGGACAGCTGGAGGTTTATAGGCAAGATTTCCTTTAGAAAGTAAGGAGCGGTACTGTCTCTTCAGGGGTGTTGAAGTCTTTGGGGTCTGGAACCGCGTGGAAGGGATCACAAGAGGCACCAAACTGGGGCTCTTCCCCTTGCCTGGCAAGTGTGACAGGGAACGAGAAATCCCGGGGCTCCTGCACGAAGCTCGAGTTGGGGGTGAAGAGCTGCCGGCACGGAGGAGCTGGCGAGAGGCGCCGGGCTCCCGCTGCCGCCCCCGTGGGCAGCCGGCGTGCTCAGCCAGAGCCGGGTGCTTCGTCGCACGGGTGGGAGTCGCTCACCAGCAGCTCGTGAAAATAGCAGTGAGGGTTTGAACACAAGTTGGGGGAAGGTTTGCTGATGAGGCTTGCTGGTGTTCCCAACGTGGGAATTACTGTTTAGGTTTTCCAGTAGGTACCACATATGCATGGTTTTCAGCAACAATCTGCTGAAAATCAGCCTAATCTAATAATCTGTGTTTTGATGCGCAGAGCTCTACAGAGAATATAAAATGCTGAAGCAACACACAGAGCAATTGGATCTTGCCCGGTCCAACCCGCTCTGCCAGCCGTCAGCTAAGGAAACCCCAGCCGTGGCGCAGGTACCAGAGAAACCCGTGCTTTAGCCGTCCCTTAGTGGGTTCATCTCTGGGAGTCCTGATGGGCTCAAACCTGCAGGACTTACCTTGACGGTCGTGCTTTGGGGTCTGGGGAGGTTGCAGGATTGGGCCCAAAGTCCATCTGAGCCAAAACTGGTGTTTCAGGAAGCTTTTTCTCTGCCAGGATCCTCCTGTTTTTCCCCACAGTGATGAGCATCCTTGATGGTTTGTCCTATTTCTGCACTGAACTCTCTTCTGAAGCTGCAATGTGAAAGCTAGTGGGGAGTAGGAGGCTTTTCTGCAGTGTCCCTCTTAAGCTGCCTTTGCTGCTTATTACCTTGTGGGCAAAACTCCATCAGCTCTGCCTCTTTGTAAGGTGCTTTACTTGACCTTTGAAGGGAAAAGCGTCTCACCACTGTATGATGCCTGTATTTGTCTTAGCAGAAGAATGAGACGCTAGAAGCGTGTTGTAGAGGTGGAAGGCCCGATGGCCCCAATCTGTTATACATTTCACAGTCTCAGGTTTCTAGTCTGCTAGACAAAGTTTCATTTTGTTGGGCTCAACACACTGCTCTCTTCTGCTCATGCAGCCCAGGCAGACTAACAGCCGCAGTCTGCAGCATGCTGAGGTCTTGAACAGGCCAGTGATCAGGGAAACCCCTGCGCTTGGGGAGGCTTCGTGCCCCTGGGCTGCAGCTCTTGGAGGGCTGCAAGGTGAGATACGCTCCCTGGGCTGCCTTTTTTTCACCCCCAAAGTGCTACGTTTGGCTGACGGTGCAATGTATCACCATACAGAGGCGTATTCTCTAGCTCTGCAGCCCCCTTCCCCTCTCGGAAATAACTGGGTGCGTCTCCCCGTAACCAGCTTGTGCTCACAGAAAGGCTCCTATGTGGATTTAACCGTTCGTTGCGTTATTCCAGGTGCCGGACTCCGGTTGTTGGGGTGCACATCTGAACCGGCAGCCCAAGGCCCCCAGACTGAGCCCCCGTGATCAGGACACACTGAAAGCCTCTGCGCAGTACTTCGGGATGAAGCTGAAATCGAACCTCGGGGCAGTCATAAAGGTCTGGGCTCGCAGGGACCGGTGCTGGGGCAACGGTGCTGGGGCTCACGGGCTCGCAAAAGGGGATGCGGACGGGTGTTAATGGTGCACGAGTGGACGGGGCTCTTGGGAATGGTGACACCTCGCACGAGCTGCGGTTGGGTCAAGGTGTTGCTTTGGCTCTAAGCAAGCTGCTTCCACCTTTTAAAAAACAAACAAAATGTAACAAAAAAACCAAACCCAACACCACAGCAATTGCTGCCCCCTCAGAGAAATTTCTCATGCTGTGGAAGCATCTGCAGGAGTGGGTGGCTCCTCCTAAAGCTGTTGGTGGTCCTTTTTCCTCGAACGTAGTGTACAGGCTGCTTTGCAGGGAGGTGAATCCCTAACAGGTTCGGGAGAACCTCAGAGCTATGGAGGCAGCAGTAACCCTGGAGTGATCAGGGTTGGGCTTCGAGGTGTCCACTTACTGCGTTGCGCTGCCGTCAGTTAGTCCATGTGCCTCTGTTAGCACAGGATGGGAGCTGGGAATAGGAAATACCTAGGTGGACTTCTGTGGGGTGGGGTGGAGAGCTGCTGAGGCTGTTTCAGAGGCTGTTTGTGCCGTCTCCACGTGGGCAGGGCCAGTACAGGGCCTATGCTGGGAGAGATGGCTGAAAACCAGCCGTTATTTACCTCCAACTGCAGGAGAGGCCTCCGGCCTTGAGGAAGACCCTGACTCCGAAGAGGAAACTAGCTGTGCCCAAGCTAGAGAAGAGTTTGGAGAGCAGTGACAAGGGCCCGTCTCCAATCCTGGTATCTGGGGAGGCTTTGAAGAGCGATGCAGGAGGGGCTGCTGATGGAGGGGAACTGGAAGATCTCCTCCTCCCTCCCTCTGTATCGGGGCTGGCCCCTATCGTCCTCTCTGCAGGGGTGAAGCCCAGTCCACAGGTGAATAAATTCCAGCAGCTGAAGCAGACGGTGGCCCGGAGATTGGGCTCCCTGGATCCCGGCTGGCTGCAGAGGTGCCAGGGGGTGCCCGGATGCAAAGAGGCAATGCCAGGAGAAGAGAGCCCCTCCACCACGAGCAGCATGGACCGAGAGCAGAGAAAACCAGGCCCTGCCTCGCAGTGGGACTTGTGCATCCCTTCTCTCAACCCGGACAGTGC
This sequence comes from Rhea pennata, assembly GCF_028389875.1. Taxonomy (NCBI): domain Eukaryota; kingdom Metazoa; phylum Chordata; class Aves; order Rheiformes; family Rheidae; genus Rhea; species Rhea pennata. Next base: position 163,679,109 of record NC_084664.1, read on the forward strand.
CACTGAAGCTCAGTGCCTGGAAGGGGAGAATATTCCCCCTGTGAACTGTTTGCTGGAGAGCTGGGAACAGCAGAAAAGGCACGAGTCCTCGAAGCAGGGAAAACATGGTGGCGCAGAGCTGGAGGGCAGTGAGCCGACTGGTCCTGGGGGAGCTGAGCACCAGGCGGGAGGGGGGAGCAAGCAGGCTGGGAAAGGGAAGACTGATGGCCTGGGATCAACGATCAAAAAGTCTGTGGGTAAATCGGAGAGCGTCTCTGAAGCCCTCACTCCCGAGGGAGAGCGGGAAGAGGTTAGCAGGGCTCCCGCAGAGCAGGAAGGGGCCGTTGGCCAAACGGAGGATGGACCTGCTCAGTCCCAGAAGGTCAGAGCCTCCAGGAAGAAGAGGCAACGAGACGCTGGCGAAGATGGTGGGGCCACCGGACCAGGAGACGGCGCAGCTCCCAGGAAGCTCCGGCGGACGGCTGGCTCGACGACGGGCCGCTGGGGCTCAGCTCGGAGCGCCAGCAGTGCCGTCAGCAGGCCAAAGCAGAGCGAATACGACCGGGAAGAAGAGGACAAGGAACGTGTGGCAGCCCCTCAGGAGAAAGGGACGGAGGTCTCGGCGCCCTTTGAAAACATCTTGGGAGAGGTTGAGGAGGAGGAGGGCAAGCCCAGAGCCGCCAGCAGACCCGTCGCCGCCAGGTAGGCATCACCTTCCTGCTGGCCCTTCCCGGCAAAGCCCGGCGTGCCGGCTGCCCGAGCCGGAGAGCAGGCAGGGCCGGGGCTGACGTGCGGAGGCGAGGACGCAGCAGGCAGGCGGAGGGCAGAAGGCAGGCGAGTTCCCCGCCCTCAGCGTGGTTCGCGACTGCTCCGCGCCCCCGGCCTGTCCCCTCGCCCTTCGCCGTGCAGCCACCGCTTTGTCTGAAACTCCTGGAAACCTGCCCAGCAATTACATAAAGCACAAGCTGTGGTGAAACCTCCTTGTCCTTCAGAGCTCTGAAGCATGGTCTGAAAAGGATGCTGAGTGCCTTTTTCCCGCCCCCCCCCCTTGATTTCTGTAAATAATGAGCTGTTCTTGCCTTAATTTTCTTCCCCTTTGTAGCTAGTCAGAAACTGTGGGCGTAGCAGGGTCTGGCCCTCCCTTTGGCTAGCCTGGGAGTCAGGATGTCTGGAGATTCCTCCTGGTTGTCCCCCAGGGCAGGCAGGGGATGCTCAGCCCGAGTTTTGCAGACGTGCTTTGTGCTGAGGGTGGTGGGTGCCAGCGTCCTCATCGGTCTTCTCTGTCTGGGGCCCTCAGGGTAGGGGATTAAAAAAACAGATAAACATGAGCCAGAGCTTTTGCGTGGCCCAGATTCCCATGGGAGGGGAGTTTGTGCAGTGCTCAGAAAGCTTTGGCTGGGAACGGCAGAGGAGGAACGGGTGGGAATGGTTTCCCCAGAGCTGCCACAGTTCTGCTTGTTGGTATCTGAGCTCTCCACCCTCCCCTGCTCCTTCCTGCCTGGCCTTTCTCCCCTGCACCAGCAACGGGCTTTGCTGTGTTTTCAGACCCGGGGGATGTTCCTTCTGCCCTGACAAAGGTTTCTCTTTCCAGGGCACCTCTGCGGAAAGAGGGCAACTTCGTCAAGCTTAACCTCAAGAAAAAATCTCATGTTAGGAGTTACGTGTTGAAAGGAAATCGCCTCCGCAAACAGGTAAAATAGGGAAAAAGTCAGACCCAGGGCAATCCTCACCGAAACCCGCCGTGGGGTCGCCCCGAACGTGGCGGCTCGACTCGGCAGCGCCCGGCCGGGGCTCCGCTGCGCTGTGGCTGTCGGAGGCGCAAGGTGGCCGCAGGGGACGGCAGCGTTTTAAACGGCCGTGGTGCCGCAGACCGCCTGGCTTGTCCTGACGCTTCCTTACCCGCCGTGGGACCCTGCAGTCCACTGTTAAGGAAGAAGCTAAATCTCGTCCAGATCTTGCTCTTGTTCTCAGGCTCTTCTTGCTGAGGTGCTTGGGTTTACGTGCTTCGGTTAAATTTAACGTTGTTTTTGAGCTGTCCTTAGCTGTGTTACTGCGCAGGCAGGAGGCAGCAGGGAGGACCCAAGGGATTCGGGGATGGGACTATAGAGGAGGTGCTGCCAGCGGCCTCCAGTAAGCAAACGAGAGCATCATCTCCCCTCCCTGGGAGCAGGAAGGGGCCCTGCGAGGCCCGTTTCCCCCATGTAGGGTCCATACAGGGTACAGGGCGCTCTCATGGCGTTGGACCGGTTCCTCCACCCTGAAGGCCAGGCAAGCACAGAGACATCCTCGGTGCTGTACGATTTAATAATCCTCAGTTGACTGGAAGTGCTTAATCAGGCTCCCAAACGAAGGCTCATTCGGTTGTAAAGCTGGAGCAGCTTTCTCTACAAGGAAGAATATTCAAATCAGGAAGTCCCAGCCCGCTCGAACGAGATGTTGAGCAGAGGTACCGAGCTCGCCTTCCACAGGCACGTGCCCCCCGAAACCCGCAGCTCCAGCCCAGCGCTCGCAGCAGCTGCGCTCCAACTCCCATTCCCCTTCTCCCGCGCGCTGTGCATCTCTGATTGGATACGGTTGACTTCCCTCTCCATCCTAAATTGTGTAGCTTTACTGTACCGAGCAGCTGCTGCATTTTTTGCCCCGAAGATAGCTGTGCCAGCAGAAAGAGCCCGGTGTCAGCATGCGTGTGGGTTGCAGGCATGACCGTTAAATATGCATTTCATCTGCTTCTGTAAAAGGGTAGTGTTTGAGGGTAGGAGATGGCATTTCTGGTCTCTACCCAAAGACGATTACTTTGTGTTCAAGTGAACCTCCTTAAACTGTTGTTCAACCCTCCTTGAACTGCTCTTGGAATAAGTGTGTTGAGATAGGGAAGTATCTGAAGCTTGTGTTTGAAAAGCCTTGAGCCCTCTCCCTGTTCCGCTTTCTGGCTAGCTCTGGTGGCATCTGGAGGAACAGCTCCTCGAGCCTTGGATTGTTTGGGCTCCAGAGGCTGGCGGGATTCAGGCCTCTAGAGGGTGGGTCTCCAGCCAACAAATATGAGACTCTCCTTCCTTACCTCGGTTCGCTGTCTTGCTGCACAGGGCTTCTCCTGCTTGCCAGCTACGTAAAGAGGTGCTGGATCAGAGCCTCGAGTTAAACAGGCACGTGCCCAAAGGGCTGCTGCCTTCTGGTTTTCTCTGTTCTTGCGACCTCTGCACAGGGAAGGCAAAGGCACATCGCTTCTCTGCTCTGCTACAAAAGCATATGGGGTCTTTCTGGTTTGATTTTTTTTTTTCCCCTCTTCTCTTTAATGTATGTTTTGAGGTGAAATCTTTTGGGGTCATCTCTGTTAGTGGATACTGGAAGTATAGATCAGCTTTCTGGGGAAGAAGTGCTGAGCTGTTGCTGGGACTTGCTGCGTGTGCATTCGTCACGTCCACGTGAGAGAGGAAAGCCTGCCCAGAGGGAGTCGGGGAGGGGAGGGAAGAAAATTGCCTTTATTTTTAAAGCTCGCCTTGTTTATGCAGTGTTTCTGCAAAAGCTTGATGCCAGGGCAAAGGGAGCAAGTATAAAATAACACAGATGCTTCTCTGATCGGTTGCCACAGCCTGAAGGGCCTGTGGCCCAGCTGGTGCCGGCTGCAGCTCTGTTGGGTTGGCTGCTCTCGCTTGGGGATGAGGTAGCATTCCCTTGCCAGGGTTGTGCATGAGCCACTGGTGCTCAGCAGTGCTGGATGCTGCACGAGTGTCTGAAGAGGTGAAACCCCTCCTGCGACAACTCGCAGTGGTGTTTAGTCTTGGGCACTGGTTCTCCAGTGCTTCTGCTTGAGCTTGCTCTGAGGTCATGACTCGCTTTTGCTCTTCCTTCATGTTACGAAGATGGTCCCATACCTGGTCTTTGATAGTGGCCAGAGGAGATCCAGGAAGAAAAGAGCAAGCAGGTACTGACACTTCCCCAGAATACTTGCTCAGGCTTCAAATCTCTCGGATTTTGGCCCCAAGATGGGATCCTGGTACTCAGTAGCCCTCAGTGGGATTTTCTTCTGTGCCTGCAGGCCTAGGAAGGGGACGGCGAGTCCCTCTTCCAGGTATTTCATAGGATCATAGAATCAGTAAGGTTGGAAGGGACCTATGGAGAACATGTAGTCCAACCTCCCTGCTCAGCAGGGTCTCCTATAGCACGTTAGACAGGGTTGCATGAGTGAACTATCAAAACAGCTTCTGCTCGGGTCACTTCAGCCTCTCCGTCCTCTGCCGATGAACAGGTCGAGGGCTCTTTGCTTTGCAGCTGCGTGCAGCATTGCTCCATGTTAATGCGGTCGTGCTTGCTTTGCAGGTGTGGAAGCAGAAGTGGCAGAAGAAGGGAGAGCACTTTGGAGGAGGCGGCAGGTCCCTTGATAGAAGCTCAGACGTCTGCTTCAGATGTGGCGGGACAGGGCACTGGGCGTCAGCGTGCAAGGGCCGAGGTAAGGCTTTAGCCCTCCGTTTGCGTGACAGAGCTGTAGACGGGGGATCAGGCCTGGCAGTGGGGTGGGGAGCCGCTGGCATCGTTGGTACAGGTGGGGGCGTGGAGACAGGCTCGCAGCACTTCTCCCCAGTGCTGGTAAAGCTGCCTGCCATCCCTGAACGAGAGTCTTGCTGTCCTGCCTCCCCACAGCTTCTCTCTGCTGGTAACGTAAGGACCTCAGGGAAAACAGCTTGTAGGAAGGGTGAAAAGATGAGGTGTGATGGAAATGTTACTGTGGAACTAAACAGAGAAGGGCGCTGGGACCCCCTCCGCCTCCGAGGGACTGAAATCTGCCGAGACTCCCTCGGGAGGGCAGAAGAGGGGGTTTTGCAAGCCCGGGACAGCCCCGTTTCACAGAGCGTTTGGGTCTGCGGCTGACCGAGCCCCTCACCAACAGGCCCAGCTGCTGCTGACCCGCCACCGGAGGAGACCAGCCACGCGGCCGAGGAGGAGGCTCCCTTGCCCACGCTGGAAGAAGTGGCCCGCATGACCAACACCGCCTACCGAGAGCTCTCCGGTGAGACCCCAGGCTGTCAGGGCTCTGTCCCCACCAGCCCCTCCGTGGGGACGGCGTGGGCAGCGTCTTTGCCTGCCTCGCTCTCCGGTGACACACCGCGGCTGGCTCTGGAATGGCAACGCTGCCTGGGATGAATTTCTGGAGGCCAACAGATTGTGTGCTCCCCTTTCCCTGTAGGGAGAGAGCTGAGAGGGGTGTGTTCGTGTGGGCTGCTCGAGGGTTTGCCTGGACCCAGGAGGTTGTCTCGGCCTTTGGGGTTTGTGCTGGTTAGCAAGACGCAACCTGTTCAGGAACACGAGCCCTCCAGCTGGCCCCGGCTGCCTGGCAGACCTTCCCTGGGTCCAAGGCAGCCTAAAATGCGTCTCAAGAATCCTCCTTGTTCTTTCTCCTGCTGGCTAATTCTCCTTGTGTTGCAGTCAGTGAGGCTCTTCTATGGCCTTCCAGAGCCTGGTCCTTGGCGAGAGGTAGCTTTCAGCTTCTCCCCAGAGGCCACAGCTACTCCCCAGCCTTGGGGATACGTTTGTCAGGAACCCTGGAGACCTACCGTAGTCTTCAGGGGGTTTCTCTTCCCGTTTCTCCGTTTATAAACTGTTCCGTGAGCAGTGCTGGAGCGCAGTGACTGGCAGCTCGGAGGGGGAGCGCTTGTCTCGCTCTGCGCACACAAGTTCGTTTCGAGCGCTGTTTACCGCAGCGCGATTACTGGAGCACGACCGATTACCGGCTCCTCCCTGCTCCCCTCTTACGGGAAGGACGGTCCCGAGCAGAGAGCGGGGATGCCGGTTAGGCTGCGTGACCCCCAAAGACGACGTTAGGGCGCATCAGCCCAAAGCGACGGCTCTTGTGGCTCGTTCTGAACGCCGCGAGCCCTCTGCCGGGGCGGCCCGCGAGTACCTGGATGTGGAGCCCTTGGTGCTGGGGAGGGAGCACGGCCTGTGCCCCACGGCGGGCGGGTGGGGGGCTCTTGGCGCACTGTGGTCTCTTGGTGTGCTGTCTGGGGAGGTTCACTCAAACCTCCAACCTCCCAGGGGCCGGCAGGAGTAAACACAGCTCTGCAGCCGTGCTGGGATCAGCTTGCTCCCTCCCTCCACGCGTGGCTCCCCCTCAGCCACAGTTGCTATCGCTGTCTCAGACCTTTGCTAGTAAGCTGGGGAGGGAGAAGAGACGGAAGTTTTGGAGGTAGATGCAAGGCCAGAGCGTTGCGCCCCACCTTTCCTGGCTGGGACGGGCTGCGGCAGCCGGGATGGGGCCTCGTGCTGCCCTGCGGTGGCAGGTTTGCATCCGCGAAGTTACAGACCCGCCAAGCCAGCCCGCTCCTGCGCGGTGGGTGTCGAGGGTGCGTGGGGCCCTCTCCCGTGTGAGCTTGGTAGAACTGCCTGCACGTGACTTCTCAACTTCATCCCCAGCAGAGAGCAGAAGCAGCAGCCAGGAGGGGCAGGAGGAGGTCTCGGAGGAGGCGCCTTACCTGGATGTGCAGAGGCCGGCGTATGAGCCACCCGCTCCCCCGGCCCCGATGGAGCCCCTTTACGGCCTGGGGCCGGACGGGAAGGTGAGAGGTAAGGTCCCTGCGTTTCTGGTGGTGAGTGAGCCAGGCTCGTGGCTGCTCCCCCCTCCTTGGGGCGCGCTCGCCTTTGCTCCTGCGCCGTCATTGCTCGGAAAGGTGCCGTCTGCGGAGCGGTCATCAGCCCTGTTTGATTTGCACGCGGCGCGGAGCACGTGGCTTCGCAAGCCCCAGCGAGTCCTCTGGGAATTTACAGCTCTGCGCTGGGGTAGCGGTATGGGCTGCGTTGCTACGGGGGATTACTCTCAATTTGCTCACGGCCTCGTTTCCGCAGGGAGAACAGGTTGCTCTTGCAGGGATTAGAATCTGCCGTCATGGCCTTGCGTCGCTCCCAGAGCCCCTGCTACAGCTCCTGGGCCCTCGCTGGCCTCTGCAAGCCCTGGTGCTCCTGAGGTTCCTGCGAGCCTGGTGTCTGACTGACCGTGGGTTTCCCCCTGTGCAGAGACCCCTGAGGAGGTGTTTCAGGCTCTGTCAGAGCTGGGGTACAGCTCTTTCCGCCCAGGCCAGGAGGTGGCTGTCATGAGGATCCTCTCAGGTGGGTTCGCTTCTCCTTGAGCTTCCTTCGTTCAAGCTGCCCCATGGTTTTGGGATCCCTCCACTCCCCTCCCCTGCACGGTGCGTGGGGCGGTGGATGGGGGGCACTGGGACATGCCCAGTTTGTCCCTGTTGTGCCAGCAAGTTCCCAGCTTGTTGTTCTGCCCATCTGAACCAGGCCTGTCCACGCTGGTCGTGCTGTCGACGGGGATGGGGAAGTCCCTCTGCTACCAGCTGCCCGCGTACCTGTACCACAAGCGCTCCAAGTGCATCACCTTGGTCGTCTCCCCGCTGGTGTCGCTGATGGATGACCAGGTACCGGCACCCGGCTTCGATGCCGGGAAGAGTCCGAGCCTGGCCGCTCCTCGGCGCTCTCCTCTGCCCCGGCTCCCGTAAGGGGCTCAGGGCGCGTTGCCCTGCTCTCATTGGAGTTGTGTTGTGAGAGCGTGGCCAGCTCCATCCTTGGGTCGGTGTCTCCTAACCGCGTCCCCGGGCCGAGGGTGGGCTGTAACAGCCCCTCTCCAGAGGCTGTGTACACCAAAAGGCGGAGGCGGACAGCCAAGGGGCTCCCCCCGCCGATTACTGGCCGTGTCCTTCCTGACCTGTGCCCTTGGCGGTCCCTGACGCGGGTTGGAGCAGAGCCCTTGCGCGCTGGGCTGCGTGGCTGCACGTGCATGGGCGTCGGGCTTTGCTTCCAGGTTTCGGGGCTGCCCCCGCGCCTGAAGGCCGTCTGCATCCACTCCAACATGAGCAAGGCGCAGCGGGAGGCGGCTGTGGAGAAGGTGAGGGAGGGGTTGCGGCTCGGACCTTTCGGAGGAGAATTGTGGGTTTGCCTCCCGGGCCCTCCTGGGCGGCGGGAGGAGGTAAAACGCTCCGGGGCAGCTCTCCTCCCTGCCCCCTATGTCCCGCAGGTGAGGAAGGGCCAGGTGCACGTGCTGCTGCTGTCCCCCGAAGCCCTGGTTGGCGGAGGCGGCGCGGGGTCTAGCTGCCTGCCCGCCGCCGATCAGCTCCCCGCCGTGGCCTTCGCCTGCATCGACGAAGCTCACTGCGTCTCCGAGTGGTCCCACAACTTCCGCCCGTGCTACCTGCGGCTCCGCAAGGTGCGAGGGGAGGGGGGGGTCCCAGCGCCAGGGCTGGGAGATCGCCGTGGGGAGGGACACCGGAGACCCCCGCGGCTCCCCATTCGCGGAGCAGGAGCAGGCCTAGCGCGCTTGCGGTGTCCCGCGGGAGGCAGCCCCCCCGGGAGAGGGGGTGGCAGCACGAGCTCGAGCAGCTTGTCCTCAGGGACCCCAAGAGCAGAAGCAAACTTCACAGCGGTCGGGCTCTGTGCTCCCTCTTGGAGGCGTCCTTGCCTGCGTCCTGCCCTGAGCTGGGGGGTCTGTAACGTGGGCACCTCTCCCTTGGGAGAAAAGGAGCAGCTCTCCTGGGTGCTGGTAGGAAGGGGGCTTCTGCTCCGCGGGGGGCTCTAGCAGTTGAGGTAAGACCCCGGCCCCTGGCCTTGCAGGTGAGCCTCGTTTCTTCCTCCTTGCAGGTTCTCCAGGATCGCCTGGGTGTACGCTGCTTCCTGGGTCTCACAGCTACTGCCACCCTGGCCACGGCACAGGATGTGGCCCAGCACCTCGGGATCCAGGAGGGCGAAGGAATAGCCGTGCGCTCTGCAGCCGTGCCTCCAAACCTGCATCTCTCCGTCTCGATGGACAGGGATAGAGATCAGGTAGTGGCAAGAAGAGGTCTCCGCTGGTTGTTTTGCCCCGGCTTGGCCGCAAATTGTGTGATTATTGAGGAAATGGAGGCTCTCTGCTGGCTCGGCTTGGCTGGGCCATCAGATCTCCCCTTTTGCCTGCTGGAGTCCTCCCTGACACTGTGCTTCTGCAAGTTGGGACGGCACAGCCGGGGGGCGCAGCCCTGTCCTTGTGTGTGCGTGAAGCTGGGTCCCACCCCGCGTCCCCTGGGGCTTTAAAGCAAGATTCAAGTTTGTTGCTGGGATGCATCAATTTGGGGGCAGGCCAGCGAGGTATTCCTGAGAGAGGAGGAAAGTCCTAGCCCTTTTACGGGGCTTTCCCCGTGGCGTGGAGAGAGGCTCATCCTCTTCCGTGCGTCTGCAGGCCCTGATCTCCTTGCTGCGGGGGGAGCGGTTTGGGTGCCTGGCCTCCATAATCGTGTACTGCACACGCCGGGAGGAGACCGCTCGCATCGCGGCGCTCATCCGGACGTGCCTCCAAGGAGTGGTGCTCAGGGAGCCCGCAGCAGCCGGGGAGCCGCGGCAGGATGACAGCCCTGGGGAAAGGAAGAAAGCAGCGGGTAGGAAGCGCGGCCCTCGGTCCGGCCCCGGAGGCAGATCCGCTAATGCTCGCCCTTGCCGCGTGGGGCTTTCCACAGCAAGCAGCCTGCTGGCCCCTGAAACCCAGCGGTGGCTCCGTCAAACCCGGCTCCCTGCCGCTGATTCACCGCGGGCGCAGAACGCTGCTCTCGAGGGCAGCATCAGAAAGCAGTTATCTTCCTGGCTGCACCGGAGATTTCGGAGCTGGGCTTTGATTTTTCTGATGACAGCCTGTAATGACAGATGATTATTAGCTGTTGTTTGCACCAGGCTTTATGCTTGGTTTTTTTTGTATGCAGGGAGCCTTAATTGTGCTGCTCACTCAGGCTTTCTCACCAAACCTAATAGCTGAGGCTTGGAGTCGTTGTTCTTGCACTCTAAATCTACAATTTCTGTCATCTTGGCCAAGCTCTGCCTTCTCAGAGCGTTGGAAGTTTTGGCCCTTGGGATTCTGCAGCACCCTTTTCCCCAGGTGCACAGTACCTCTCAAGTCTGAGCTCAAACTAACAAATTACTGTATAACTCAGACTGCAGCAGGAACCAGGTAAAACGCACTTATTTATGACCCAACTGGAGAGGTTTAAGACAATCGTGTGGCCGTACGGCTACGGGTCAGTGCGTGCTGGCAGCAGGGTGCTGTGCTCCTGCCTGGCTCCCCCGGCAGCAGGATGGGAGCCCGCTCTCAGTGGCTCTCAGTGGGGATGGAGAGCAGCAGCCTGGAGATCTTGGACCGTCCCTGCCCGCTGCCTTGCTCAGGTCTCTGAGCCTCTGCCTAAAGTGATGCTGGAGCTTTATTTTCCCTTTGTGGGCTCGGTCTCAGCTGTGTTTGCTTCTGATCACCTCGACTGCTCAGCTGCACCGCTCCGCTCTGGAGCGGGGGTGCCCCGCTCCCGCCCAGCAGTGTGCCCAGCCAGCAGCTAATTTCTGCACGGACAGGCGGAGGTGCAGGCGTCTCTTTCTTGGAGTTTGCTGTTCATTTTCATCCTCGATTTAATTAGTAGCTGTTCATGAGGCGGTTTTGATGATCCAAAGTGGCGTTGTTGATGGTAATGAAGTGCTGTTAAAGCCTCTCCCGCTTTGTCTCCGCGGCAGCAAAGAGGAGCATCCGGCGCCCTCTGAAGTGGGTTGCTGATGCCTATCACGCTGGCCTGTCCGCTGCCGAGCGCCGCCGCGTCCAGAACAACTTCATGTGCGGCCAGCTGCGAGTGGTGGTGGCCACGGTGGCCTTCGGCATGGGGCTGGACAAGTCGGACGTGCGTGGCATCGTGCACTACAACATGCCCAAGAACTTCGAGAGCTACGTGCAGGAGATCGGCCGAGCTGGTCGGGATGGCGAGCCGGCTCGCTGCCACCTCTTCTTGGACCCGGAGGTAACGTTACGCCCGCGGAGCACGAGGTTGTTCCCTAAAATCTGCGACCTTGCCCAGATGTGACACTTTGCAAAGCCCTGAGATCTCCGTCTCTTTGGATGCACCCGCTCAGGCGGCTGCTGTCCCCTGAGGTGACCCAGGGAGCTCTACAGCGTGCTTGGGATCCGCGTGATCCATTAGTGATCCACGAGCGCCTTCGCTGACGGGGCCTGGCCACGGAGCGCCCGCGCCGCGGCGCGTGGGCGCTCGCGGAGCTCGCTCGCCCGCGTGGGGCCTGGGCTCACCGCCGCCTCTGCTGTCCCCCTCCCCAGGGCGGGGATCTCCACGAACTGAGGCGGCACATTTACGGCGACACCGTGGATTTTTTCACCATCAAGAAGCTGGTGCAGAAAGTTTTCTCTCGCTGCAAGTGCCTGGAGCTTCGTCAGAAGCAGCAGGACGTCTCCAGGGTGAGGAAGGGGCCTTTCGCCTTGCCAGCCCCCCGGGTGCGGCCGAGGACCCCCAGCCGCGCTCCCGCAGCCCGGCTGCCTGCCCTGGGGGAGGCCCTTGACCAACCCACCTGATGGGCTGAGTCAAGCTGATTCAGAGAAGCCTTGTGAGCACCAGAGCCCGTTCCCTCCGTCACGGCGGTGCGCGGTGGACCCGCCGTGTTTCCCCACAGGGCGGGGAGGTGGAAGATGCCGAAATGGCCGAGCTCTCGGAGGAGCCGGGCGCCGGGGCGGCCGCGGGGCCGAGCGCGCCGCGGCAGCGGGCGTGTTACAAGCACGAGCGGGCCTTCCCCATCCAGCAAACCGTGGAGTCTCTGGACATCCGGGAGGAAGGTGAGGGTGGGCATCGGGGCGCGCCCCAGGGGCCCGAGGCAGCGGGTGTGGGGGGCTCCTGCGGCGGGGAGGAGGGCAGATCTGGGGGGAGCAGGACGCTGCACCAGTCCAATGGACGGGAGCCGCTCGGGGGTGGGGGGGGTCCAGCCCCAAGCGAGGTGGCGGCAGTGTGGGGGGTCACAGCCGTGCCAGGCGCCTCCACAGCCCCCCAGCTCGCCTCTCCTCTCCTCTCCCGCAGGTATCGAGACCTTGCTGTGCTACCTGGAGCTGCACCCGCAGCGCTGGCTCGAGCTGCTGCCCCCCACCTACTCCTCCTGCCGGGTGCTGTGCTACGGGGGCCCCAAGCAGCTCAGGGCCGCGGCGAGGAGGTGAGAGCTGCGCCGCGGCACGAGGATGGCGCCGGGGGTGGTGGTGACCTGCTGCCCCGTGGGGCCCAGGCCTCGGTGCTCCCCGGGGACGGTCCCAGCGTGGGCTTTGAGCAAAGCTCTATCAGGCTTCTGCTCGCTGCTGCCCCCAGCTCTCCCCCCGTCGCCGTGTTCCTGGCCCGGGAGCGCCTGGCCGGGAGGGATCACAGCCGCGCCAGCTCCGCCGAGTTCGACGTGGTCTCGCTGAGCGACTCCATGGGCTGGGAGGTGGCGCTCGTGAAACGGGCCCTGCGCCAGCTCCAGTGGGACCCACGGCTGCAGCAAGGTACCGGCCTCCCGGGCCCCTGTGCGGGCCACGGGCAGCACCGGCGGGGCGCGTGTCCCTCCGGCGCCGCTGGAGAGGCCGCCAGCAAGGCTCAGCAGAGCTCTCGCGCCTTCAGGCGGTACCGGCACCGGGAAGAGCGGCGTCCTGGTGGAGTTCGGAGACCTCTCCTTCCACCTGCGGGCCTACGGCGACCTCGCGGACCACGAGCTGGACTCCATGTGCGACTTCCTCCACCGAAGGGTGGTGGCCCGGGAGAAGGCGGCTCTCGGCCAGCTCCGCGCCTGCTTCCAGGCCTTCCAGAGGTGCGTGTGGGCAGAGGGGAGGGGATCAAAGGCCGCGGGCTAGCAGCCCAGACCACGTCCCGGGCCCGTTTCGGAGCTCGCAGCTGGTTCCGCCTGCGGCCGTGGCTGACGCTGGCGTATCACGGAGCAGCGTGGCCTTCCCGACCTGCGCCCCCCACCCCGAGCACGCCGAGGAGGAGAGGAGCACCCGCCTGAAGGCCTTGCTCAGGGACTACTTTGAGAAGAAGCCCCCCGGGGAGCAGGCTCGGCCCACGCACGAGAGCGACGCAGAGGAAGAGGCCCTCGGCGCCGCCAAGGTGAGCTAAACCCCCGTCTCGTCCGGAGCCGGCTCGGTGTCTGTCCGGATCGCCCGCAGGCCGGTCCTTCCGGGGCCGTGTACGCGGTGTTGCCACCCCGACCTCGCTGGCGCCGGGAAGGTGGCGCCCGCTGAGCAGACCGGAGCCGTTGTCCTCGTCTCACCGAGGCCCCTCGTGCCGTTGGGTGAGGAGGGGAGGGAAAGGACGAACCCCGTGCCGTTGCCTTCCCAGCTGCGTGACTGGGAGAGCCAGATCCGTGCGGACATCCGGCACTTCCTCTCCATCCGCCAGGATGAGAAGTTCTCCGGCAGAGCCCTCGCCAGGATCTTTCACGGCATCGGTGAGGGGTTTCCTCCGCGCCGCTCCCGAGGGCTCCGGGGCTGCACCTCCCTCAGCGCCGGCGCGGACGCGTCGGCTCGGCCGCCCCGCGTGGTCCCCGGCGCTGAACGGGGGCTTCTCCCCCCCCCCCCCCCCCCCAGGCAGCCCCTGCTACCCGGCGCAGGTCTACGGGCGCGACCGCCGCTTCTGGAGGAAATACCTCCATTTCGACTTCCATAAACTCGCACGCCTGGCCACGGAGGAGATCCTCGGGAGCAGGTGAGGGCGCGGGGCCCCGAGCGGCCCCCTCCTCTTCCTGCTCCGGAGGAAGGTTCTCCGGCCCCACCGTCTGCGTGCGCCTGGCTTCCCGGGGGGAAGAGAGGCTCCCCTGGCCCCTCGGCGGCAAAGAGGGCTGGAAGGCCTGGCTGTGGCAGGGCTCGCTCCTCGCTGTTGGGCTGCCTCCTCCCCTTCACCGCGGGAAGGGGCCCCCAGGGCCTCTCCGTGGGGCGGTGGGGCTGCCCCGTGCCCCTCCTGGGGCCACGTCCAGTGCTGCAGCCCCTTTTATCCAGGAACGAATAAAGGGCAAATGGCCTCTCACCCTTCCGCCCTGCTCTGGGGACCCGTGGGCTTTCGGGGGCAGGCCCCCGTGTCCCCAGGCTCCCCCATGCCACGTGGCGTCCTGCGTCCCCAGGGTGCCCCATGCCTGGGGGTGGTGCACGTCGTTGCGGCCACCTGGCAGGGAGACACCACCACCACCACTGCCTGCTCCCCTCGCCCCATCCCCAGCAAGGGTCACCCCGGTTCCCCGGGGCCATGCAGGGGCCACAGGGCCCCGTGGAGCTGGTGCTGGGCTCTCCGTGGAGCTGTGCACCCCGTGGGACGGTGCTGTACTCCCCATGCGCTTGGGTGCCTCGTAGGATGGTGCCAGGCACCCTATGGGGTTGGTGCTGGGCACCCCATGGCCAGCCCAGAGGGCACAGACAGACAGAGGGATGGAGGGACGGTGGACGGGTAAGGGGGCAGTGCGGGACAGGGCCAGGGGGCTGTGAAGCTCCTGCCCCTCTGGTGCTGGGGCCAAGGCACCGCGGCCCCCCTCGACCCCTCCTTGCCCGATCGACCCTGGCGTCCAGGCGCTGCCGCCCTCCAGCAGGACCTGGCACCCACAGGCACCCACAGCCCCAGGACCCTCCGGTCGCTGCAGCCAGCCCCAACGTCCCTACGGCCGCCCCCTTGCCCAGGGCCACCCGTGTCCCCCATGGCCCCCAGGTCCCCGCAGCCCCCCTGCAGCACCGAGCTGGTGCGGTGCCCTTCAGGAGACCCTGCCACCACCCGCCCCTCACGCTGCTCTGGCAGATCTGGATCATCTCCAGAGGTCTCTTCCAACCTTACTGATTCTATGATGCAGGATGCTCTGGGGATGCAGGATGCCCCATAGCATGGGGGCTCCTGGGGACACAGGGCACCCTGGGGATGCAGGATGCCCCATGACATGGGGGATCCCGGGGACACAGGGCACCCTGGGGATGCAGGATGCTCTGGGGATACAGAATGCCCCGTGGCATGGGGGATCTTGGGGACAGGGGCCATCCCAGGGTGCAGGGTGACCATTGCTGCCCTTCTCCCTGCGGGCTCAAGGCCTGGAACCCAATTTCTTCTGCCAGAAGCTGCTGGAGGCAACAGGGATTTTGCTGCCCCCCGGGGCATGTGTTTGCGCAGCAAGAGGGCACCTACCCCACTGGGTATCTGGGGGAGGGCAGGGTACAGGGGAACCCCTGGCAGCAAGGAGAGGTGGCCACGAGGGGGTCATGTTGGAGGGTGGAAGGTGTGGAGGGGTTGTTCAGGCTGAGGGTGTGAGGGAAGGGGCTGGCAGCTGGCAGATGGGTGCTGGTTGGGGTTCGGGGGGGCTGTTCAGGTGGGTGTTTTGGGAGGTGGGTGGTCAGGGGTCTGGCTGGGGCTGAGAGGGTGAGATTGGATGGTGGGCCTGGGTTGGATCCTTGGGATTGACTGGGTGGGGGTGGCTGGGCTGGGCGATGGGTATTGAGGGGCTGGGTGGGGTGTGTGGGCGGTGGGGCTGATCCACCCAGGTGGGTGGTGGAGCTGGTAGCATTCGGGTGACAGTGTTGGAGTGGGTGGTTGAGGGTTGGTTGGTGTGAGCAGATGGTTCGAGTTGCGAGGTTGAGGGCTGGGATGGGTTGGGTTTGGATGACTGGGGAGGGCTGGCTGGGGTAGGTGGTTGTGGGTGGGTGGTGGAGGCCTCGTAGAGGAGCGGGCTGGGGCTGGGGGCTGGTTGGTGTGGGTGGGTCGCTGGCGCGAGCGAGTACCTGCTGGAGGGCTGGTGGGATGGGTGGTTGCAGGAGGCTGGTTGAAGCTGAGAGGTTGGTTGCGTTTGGGTTGCGTTTGGGGATGGAGAGGTCGGGGGGGGTGGCTGAGGTCAGACCCGGGCACCGCGCCGCCCTGGCGTGGGGCTGCGCGTGGGGCCGGTCGCGCGGCTCAGTTAAGGCCCCTCCTGATGGCGCCGTGTCACCGCGTGCGAGGGCTCGGCCCCACCAGCCTGTCCACTACCCTTTTATTGGGGGTTTCCGAGGGGAGAGCCAGCCCCACCCGCCGTGCCCGGGCGGCGGAGCCGAGCCCCGGGGGGGCACGGGGAGCCGGGGGGGGGACCAGCCCCAGGACACGGGGTGCCCTCGTGTCCGCCCCGGGAAGGCACTTGGAGGCTGAAGGCACGCGGAGGCGGCCGGGGCCGGCGTTAGGAGAACTCCTTGGTGAACTTGGCGTGGAACTGGCTGAGCTTCTGCAGCAGCACCTGGAGCTTCTCCGTGGGCGGCAGGATGGTCATCCTGGGGCACAGCGGGTGCTGGCACCGGCACCGGGACACCCGGCACCGTGCCCGTCCCTGCCTCCGCCCAGCTCCCTGCACCCCACAACCTCCCCCATGGCCTGAAACCAGCACCCTCTTCCAAGCACCCAGCACCATGCACGCCCCTACCTGCACCAAGGCCCATGCAACCCCCTTGCCCCCTTCGCACCCTCCTCTCTAAACCCTGCACCCCCCCCCCCACCCTGGACACCACCACGGGGACCCACCGGAAGTGGTAGGTGCCTTCTCGCTGCCCGAACCCGCTGCCTGGCACCACGCAGATGCCCGTCTCCTCCAGCAGCCTCATGCAGAAGAACATGTCCGGGGCCTGGCCCTGCGCCTGCGCGACCGGGCGCAGCTCAGGCCTGCGCGGGGCCCCGGGACCCGCGCGCGGGGCGGGGGGTGGCCCCACGCTGCACCGCGAAGGGCCTCGGTCGGGGCGCGGGGCTCGCCGGTACCTTGGCCTCCTGCACGGCGCGGGGCGGCAGCTCGATCCTGGGGAAGGAGTACATGGCGCCCTGCACGGGGTTGCAGTGGATGCCGGGCGCCTGGTTGAAGATCTCCTGGGTGAGCCGGGCCTTGTGCGCCAGGGCGCTGAGCACCGCCTGCTTCTCCTGCCGGAGGGAGAGCCCGGCGCTGAGCTCGCGCCCAGGGTGCCGCGGGTGCTGGGGGGCTCCTCCCTGCCCGTGCCCACCCCCGTGTCCATCCCCTTTCCCACGCCCGTCTTCATTCCCAGCCTCATCCCCGTATCCATGGCCATCTCCATGCTTTTGCCCATGGCCATCTCCACGCCCAGGCACATGCCCATGGCCATCTCCCAGGGCCATGCCCGTCCCCATTCTCATGCTCACGCCCATCGTTGGGCTCGTGGCCCCGTCCCTGCCCCCCGCCCGCACGCACGGCGATGAAGCGCTCGTAGGAAGGCTCGCCGGGCTGCGGTGGGTCCACCATGGCGTCCAGGACAATCTGGCCGGGCACGGGTGGGCACAGGCGCACCGAAACCATCTTGGTCAGCTGCTGCCGCACCTCAGGGTCCATGTTGACCACCTCCACGTAGCCGCTGCGAAACCCGCACCTGGCCACAGTACAGCCCATGGCGGCACCACGGGGAGCCGGGGATGGGGCCCCACGGATGGGGTCGGGGGGGGGGGGGAGGGGGGCCCACCCATGGACAGGGATGCATGGAGGGGCACCCAAGGATAGGGAATTCAGGGTTGGGGCTCAGGGATGGAGACCCATGGGAGGGACTCACAAATGGAGGTTCCTCCAAACAGGGCCCTGTGGCTTGGGACATATGGACAGGGCCCCACAGGCAGGGACCCACGGAAAAGGAAGGTGTGGACACGGACCCAGGGATGGTGGTCCACAGCAGGGACCCACAGGGGCAACACCATCCCCACGCTGGGATCCACGGAGCCATGGCACCACCATCCCCACCCTAGAACCCATGGGACCACCATTCCCACCCCAGCACCTATGGGGGCCACACAACCGCCATCCCACCCTTGGAACCATGGGGCTGAGCCCTGCCAGGCCGTCTCACGGGGCACTCACTCGCCCATGAAGCCCTTGGAGATGGAGTGGAAGGAGGCCAGCTCCACCACGTCCGTGTATGGTGGCCCCAGCTCGAAGAGCACCTTCTTGAAGGAGTGGAAAGCCGAGCCCTCGGCGTAGACATTGTCCTGGTACACCTGGGGGGGGGGGGGGTGCACGGTGTCAGCCCGGACGCCGGGGTCCCCCGGGCGGGTGACGGCGGCCGCTCACCTCGTCGGCCATGAGGAAGAGCTGCTCCTCAAACGCAAACTTGATGACGTCCTCGATGCACTGCCGGCTCTGCACCTGCCCTGGGGGGAGCCGCGCGTCAGCGGTCGGGGGGCAGCCTGGCACCACCCAGGGGGCACCTGGGGGGGGGGGGGTCCCGGCGGGGCCTGGGGCCGGTACCGGTGGGGTTGCCCGGGTTGATGATGCAGAGGACGCGGGGGGCGCAGTGGCGGCGGGCCTGGGCCAGCGCCCGCCGCAGCTCGCCCACGTCCAGCGCCCAGCAGTGCTCCTCGTCCAGGTAGTAGTTGATCTGCACGGCGCTGAGCTCGGCGATGGCGGCCGAGTAGAGCGGGTACTGCGGGATGGGGATCATCACGCCCGTCCGCGACGGGCCCTCCCCGGACACCAGCAGCTTCAGGATGGTCTGCGGGAGAGGAGCCGCGTGGGCACGGGCACGGCGTGGGTCTGGGGACAGCGTGGGCATGGCCATGGGGACAGGGCGGGCATGGGGACGAGGTGGGGGGGGGGGGTAGAGGGATGGCGTGGGGCCGGCATGGACATGGCACAGGGCGGGTACAGGGATGACTCACGGGGACGGGGACGAGGTGAGTATAGGGTGGGCATGGGGACAGCCTGGGCATGGGGCCAAGGTGGGTACAGGGGTGGCGTGGGGACAGCCTGGGCCTGGGGACAACGTGGGCATAGGGACAGCACGGGCCAGGTCCACGGAGCAACAGGGGCGACGTGGGGGGGCCCTGCGCGGGCGGGGGGGGGGGGGAGCCGCGGAGGGGCCCCGGCGTCCGGGGCCGGCGCCAGGCGCTGCACAAAGGCTCTTTGTGGGCGCCGCGGCGTGGGAAAAGCGGCAGCGGGTGGCAGCGGGCCCGGGCTGGCCGGGGGGGGGGGACAGGCGGGGGGACGCCGCGTACCACGATGGCATCACTGGCCCCCGTGGAGAGGAAGACGTCCTCGGGCCGGGCGGGCACGCCGTCGCGCCGCTCGAGGAAGCGCGCCACGTCCCGGCGCACCAGCTCCAGGCCTGGGCTGGCGCTGTAGGCACCTGGCGGGGCAGCGAGGCGGGTGGCACGGCGGCCGCGGTGACCCCGGGGGGGCCGGCGGGTTTTGGGGGGGGGGGGCACCCCGGCGCGGGCGCTCACCGGCGCTCTGCCCGGCGCAGGCGGCCAGCAGCCGCCGCGCGCGCTCCTTGGCGTCGTCCGCGATGCAGGGCTGGCGCAGCAGCTCCGGGCACAGGCACGCGGCGCTCACCTGGCACAGGGCAGGCGGCTCAGCCCGGACGCCTGGGCCCCCTCCTCCTCCCCCCCCTCCTCCCCCTGGCCCCCGCTGCCGCCCCCCCGCCGGTACCTGCCGCAGGAAGGTGATGGGCTTCTGCCCCATGGCGTGGGCATCACCGATGTTGGCTTTAATCACCTCGGTGAAGGGCTTGGGGACGCCCTGCGGGGACAGGGACGAGGCCGGGGAGCACCGGGGACACCCCGCCGCCCCCCCAGCACGAGCGGGGCGACCCCACACCGGGGCTCTGCCGCGGCGCTGCCCGCAGGCCCCCTGCCCCAGCGGGGCGCCTGGGGCACGGGGACCCTGGGGACAGCTGGAACCTGGGACCCCGGGGACAGCCGGGACACGGCACCGGGGCACCTGGGCATGGTGACCCGAGGGGCTGGGGCACGGGGACCCCGGGGACCCCTGGGGCACGGGAACCCCGGGCACAGCCGGGCACAGAGCCCCTCCGAGCCCAGCCGAGCTCCAAGGAGGGTCCCGGTGGCACCCGGCGCCCCGGCCGTGCCCGCCGCCGCGGCCACCTCCCGGACTTCGGACGGCTCCGCGCACCGGCGCTGGACTCTGCCCCCGGCCCGGCAGCGCCCGCCGCTCCGGGGCGCTTCCCAGGCGCCCGCCGTGCCCTCCCCGGGCACCGGCACCACCGGCGGTGGCACGGACCCCCGTGGGCACCGGGGCGGCGCGGCCCTGCACGGCATCTGCGTGCACGTGTCCCCCAAAACTAATCCCACCGGTGCAGGGGGACGCGGGAAGGGCGCCGGTGTGTCCCCAGCCGCCGCCAGGCAGGACGCCCCGGGGACGGGCACGGGCGAGCGGCCAGGCCCCGCTGCGGCGGCGGCGGCGGGCACCGTGCCCTCGCTGGCACCGCGGCCCCTCGCCTTGGGTTTCCGGACGGGCCGCGCCGCCCGCGGGGGCAGGCGGGGACAGGGCCGGGGCGGGGGGTGCCCGGGGCAGCGGGTCCCGGGGGGAAGGTGCCCGGTGCAGGGCGCCTGGGGGTGCAGGGGGTCCCAGTGCAGGAGGGTCCCAGTGCGGGGTGCCCAGAGCTGGGGTGCTTGGGGTGCAGGTGCCTTGGGGGCAGGGGGGGTCCCACTGCGGGGTTCCTGGGGTGCAGGGTGCCTGGGGGTGCAGGGGGTCCCAGTGCAGGGGGGTCCCAGTGCAGGGTGCCCGGGGGTGCAGGTGCTCAAAAGTAGGGGTGTCCCAGAGCAGGGGGTCCCAGTGCAGGGCGGGGGAGTCCCAGTGCAGGGTGCCCAGGAGAACAGGGGGGTCCCAGGCAGGTGCCCTGGGGCAGGGGCATCCTGGTGCAGGGTGCCTGGGGGGCAGGGGGTCCCCGGGCAGGGGTCCCAGTGCAGGGGTCCCAGCACAGGGTGCCCGGGGGTGCAGGGTGCCCAGAGGTGGGGGTGTCCCAATGCAGGGGGGTCCCAGCACAGGGTGCCCAGGGGTGCAGGCACCCGGGGGGGCAGGAAGGGCCCTGGTGCAGGGGGTCCCAGGGGGTGAAGATGCCTGGTGCAGGGTGTCCAGGGGCGCAGGGGGTCCTGGTCCAGGGGGTCCCGGGGAAGAGGGGTCCCAGGGCAGGTGCCCGGGGGCGCGGGGTTCCCGGCGCAGGGGGTCCCAGCGCAGAGGGTCCCGGTGCAGGGGGTCCCAGGGCAGGTGCCGGGGGGCGCAGGGGGTCCCGGCGTGGGGGGCCCCGGCGCAGGGGGTCCCAGGGCAGGTGCCCAGGTGTGCAGGGGGTCCCAGGGCAGAGGGTCCAGGGGAAGAGGGCTCCCAGGGCAGGTGCCTGGGGGTGTGGGCGCCCAGGGGTGCAGGGGGTCCCGGCGCAGGGGTCCCAGGGTAGGTGCCTGGGGGCGCAGGGGGTCCCGGTGCAGGGGGTCCCGGGGAAGAGTGGTCCCAGGGCAGGGTGCCTGGGGGTGCAGGGGGTCCTGATGCAGGGGGTCCCAGCGCAGGGGTCCCGGCGCAGGGGGTCCTGGTGCAGGGGGTCCCAGGGCAGGTGCCCGGGGGTGCAGGGGGTCCCGGCGCGGGGGGTCCCGGCAGTACCTGGCGCAGCTCCTGCTCCAGCTGCAGGGCGCGGGCGACGATGGGGCCGCGCACGGCGTATTCCACCCGCCGCAGCGCCGGGTTCATGGTGGCGGCGCTCAGCACCGGCGCCCGCTGCCGCCGCGGCTGCCCCGCCGCCGCCGCCATGGCCCGCGCGGCCGGGAGCCTGCGGGCGCAGCGCCCTCAGCGCCCGCCGCAGCAGCGCCCGCCGGGCCCGGCCACGGCGGCAGCACCGCCCCGACGGCCGCCGGGCACCGCCGCGCCGGGCCTGCACGCGCACACGCGCTCGCACACGCGTGCACACACGCACAGACACTCGCGCACACAGGTGCTCACACGCGTGCACACACACGCGCAAACACTCGTGTGCACAGGCACTCGCACACGCACTCGCACACACGTGCACACACACGCGCAAACACTCGTGCGCAAAGGTGCTCGCACACGCGTGCACGTACACGCGCACTCGCGTGCACAGGCGCTCGCACACGCACTCGCACACACATGCATACACACGCACAAAAACTTGTGCGCACAGGCGCTCGCACACGCACTCACACACACATGCGCAAACATTCATGCACACAGGTGCTCGCACACGCGCAAGCACACACGTGCACACACATGCGCAAACATTTGCACACATAGGCGCTCACACACACGCTCGCACACATGCACATGCTTGCACGCACACACGTACACATACCCACACGCATGCACATGTGCTCACGCACACTCTTGCACATGCATGCACACACACATGCATGTATGTTCGCACACACACACAGCACGCATGCTTGCACAGCCATGCAGGCAAACACATATGCACTAACACTTGCACATGCATGTGCTCACATACACGCGGCACACACATTACTTGTACATGCCTGCACATGCCCTGCACGCATACAGCATGCACAAGCATTTGCACATGCATGCACACACTCAAAGGCATGCACACACACTTGTACACACACTGCAGGCACACACGCTCATCTGCTTGCACACATACAGCATTCATGTGTTCGCACATGCATGCACCTGCTTGCACACGCACATCATTGCACGTGTTGGTACACACGCTGCAGACTCACATACGTACAGCATGCACACGTGTGCACACATGCAGATGTGAACACGCCTGCACACATACTCACACAGAGCACGCACACACACTTGCACACACTGCACATATGCTCACAAATAAACAGCACTGATTGCACAAGCATGCACATGCACTCGCACAGGCACAGCACACAAAACTGCTTGCACACACCTGTACGTGTGCTTGAACATGTATGCATGTGTGCTAAAACACTCCGTGTATACATGCTTGCACATGCACAGCACATGCAGGCACACACATGCACACATGCTTGCACACGCACAGCATGTATACGCACTAGAGTCTGTATGCATATGCACACAGTTGCACACACATGTACATGCACTAACACACGCACTGCACACTCTCACAGACAGACACACATGCCCTAGCACACGTGCATGTGGTCACCAGTGCATGCACATGAACTTTAACACACACAGCACTTGCACGCACATTTGCATGCACACCAATGCACATGTGCACACACTCGCATGCACATGTGCATGCACATGCACAGCACTTGCACATGCATGTACATGTGCAGCACACGTGCTCACATACATGCACACACATTCACACATGCATGCAACTGCATTTGCACATGCACAGCATGCACACGTTTGCACTTGTACCCCCAGGCACAGCAATGCACACGCTCTCGCTCATGCACAGCAATGTGCACATGCTCAGCACGTATGCACACACATGCACTTGCACAGAATGCACAGGCACTCTCACATAGTTGCACACACGTTCCCACATGCACACGCACTCCCACAGTCACATGCACTTGCACAAGCACAGCATGCGTATGTGCCCACACACGCAACTACCCTCACACATGCATAGCAATGAACATGCTTTTGCACCTGCGTGCACGTGTGTGCACACTCTGCACACTCTCGTGCATGCCCGCTCTTGCACATGTGCTTGCACATCCACTCTAGTCCTGAGCCCTGGAGGACGCCACTAGCCACAGGCCTCCAAGTAGACTCCACGCCACCAATGTCGACCCTCTGAGCTCTGCCTTTCAGCCGATTCTCAACCCACCTCACTGTCCACTCGTCTAACCCACACTTCTAGAGCTTCTCTAGGAGGACGTTATGGAGACAGTGTCAAAAGCCTTGCTGAAGTCAAGGTGCACAATGTCCACTGCTCTGCCCTCATCTACCCAGCCAGTCATTCCATCACAGAAGGCGATCAGGTTGGTCAAGGAAGATTTCCCCTTGGTGAATCCATGCTGGCTACTCCTGATCACCTTCTCCTCCTCCACGTGTCTGCAGACGACATCCAGAATGAGCTGTTCCATCCCCTTTGGAGGGATGGAGGTGAGGCTGACTGGCCTGTAGCTGCCGGGGTCCTCCTCCTTGCCCTTCTTGAAGACTGCAGTGACACTGGCTTTCTTCCAGTCCTCAGGCACCTCTCCAGTTCTCCAGGACCTTTCCAAGATGATGGAGAGTGGCCTGGCAACAACATCCGCCAGCTCCCTCAGCACCCATGGGTGCATCCCATCGGGCCCATGGATCTGAGGATGTCTAGCCTGCCCAGAAGGTCTCTGCTCCTATCCTCCTCACCGAAGGAAAGTCTTCCCTTCTCCAGACTCTCCCTCACGTCCAGGCTGCAGGATTCCTGGGGGCTGCCCTCAGCAGTGACGACTGAAGCCTAGAAGGCATTCGGTAACTCTGCCTTCTCCGTATCCCTTGTCACCAGGGCCCCCGCCCCGTTCAGCACTGGGCCCACATTCTCCCTAGTCCTCCTCTTGCTGCTGATGTATCTGAAGAAGCCCTTCCTGGTGTCCTTGACATCCCTTGCCAGACTCAGTTCCAGCTGGGCCTTCGCCTTCCTCGCAGCATCTCCACATACTCTGACTGCAGTCCTGTAACCCTCCCAAGCAGCCTGTCCCCTCTTCCACTTTCCTCTTCTGAGTTTGGCCAGGAGCTCCTTGCTTGTCCATGCAGGTCTCCTGCCCCCTTTGCTGGACTTCTTTCTCCTTGGGATGCACCGCTCTTGAGCTTGAAGGAGGTGATGTTTGAATATTAGCCAGGTCTCCTGGACCTCCCTTCCTTCTAGGGCCTTAACCCATGAGACTCCACCAAGTAGGACTCCAAAGAGCCCAAAGTCCGCTCTCCTGAAGTCCAGGGTCGTAATCCTGCTTGTTGTGTTTCTTCTTTCCTGCTGGATCCTGAACTCCACCATCTCATGGTCACTGCAGCCCAGGCTGCCCCCAACCTTCACATCTCCAACCAGTCCCTCTCTGTTGGCAAGGACAAGGTCCAGCAGGACACCCTTCCTCGTGGGCTCCTCCTCCATTTGTGACAAGAAGTTATTGTTGATGCATTGCAGGAGCCTCCTGGACTGCTTGTGCCCTGCTGTGTTGTCCCTCCAGCAGGTGTCGGGGTGGCTGAAGTCCCCCGGGAGATCCAGGGCCTGTGGTGGTGAGGCCACCTCCAGCTGTCTGCAGGAGGCCTCCTCGACTTCCTCTTCCAGGTCAGGTGGCCCCTAGTAGCACCCGCAGCCGGCCCGTGTTGACCTGCCCTTTGGTCTTCCCCCACGCGCTCTCGCCTGCCCTCCCGCTGCTCCGTCGCGCAGAGCAGCTCCACGGCCGCCCCCGAGCCCGCAGCCGGCCGCGGCACGGCACGGCACGGCACGGCGCGGCACGGCGCGGCACGGCGCGGCACGGCGCGGCACGGCGCGGCGCGGCACGGCGCGGCACGGCACGGCGCGGCACGGCACGGCACGGCGCGGCGCGGCGCGGCACGGCGCGGCACGGCACGGCCCGGCACGGCCCGGCACGGCCCGGCCCGCCGGCGCTGGGACCCCCCGGCCGCCCCGTCCTGTCCGGGTGGCGGCGGCGCCCGAACCGCCGGCACGAGCAGCGGCGCAGCCACACGGGGACCCGGGGGCACAACCCGGCCCGGCCCGGCCCGCCCGCCCGCCGCGGGCACGCGCGGGCACGCGCAAACACACCCGTCCCTGCCCGGCCTCCCCGCCGCGGGCACGCGCGGGCACGCGCAAACACACCCACCCCGGCCCGGCCTCCCCGCCGCGGGCACGCGCGGGCACACGCACGGGCACACAAACACACCCGCCCTAGCCCAGCCTCCCCGCCGCGGGCACACGCGGGCACACGCACGGGCACACAAACACACCCGCCCTAGCCCAGCCTCCCCGCCGCGGGCACACGCGGGCACACGCACGGGCACACAAACGCACCCGCCCTAGCCCAGCCTCCCCGCCGCGGGCACGCGCGGGCACACGCACGGGCACACAAACACACCCGCCCTAGCCCAGCCTCCCCGCCGCGGGCACGCGCGGGCACACGCACGGGCACACAAACACACCCGCCCTAGCCCAGCCTCCCCACTGCAGGACCGTGGGCACACGCACGTGGGCACACGCAGGCACACGCAAACACACCCGCTCCCGCCCCGGACCTCCCCCGCCGCAGGACCGCGGGCACACGCGGGCACACACACTGCATGCACACCCTTGCACACACATGCACACATGCTCCACACATGCTTGCACAAACATGCACACACACATATGCACAAAAACCTGCACATGCATGTGCTCACACACACGCAGCACACGCATCGCTTGTACACACACGCACACGCGTGCAAATGCACTGTATGCACACAGCATGTACAAATGCTTGCGCACACACACGCTCACAAATGTGTGCGCACACTTGCACATACACTGCAGGCACACAGGCTCACACACACACAGAATGTGATCAGACATACACGCACTGCACAAGTGCTTGCACACGCACTGCACACATGTGCAGGCACACACACACACACCATTGCATGTGCACAGCAGTGCACACACACTCCCACATACACGTGCTCACGTGCACAGTAACGCACACACGCTCGCACATGCACTGTGTGCACAGCAATGCTCAGGCGCTCACACACGCGTGCTCAGGTGCTTGCACACACATAAACTCACACTCACACTTGCTCTCTGAAGGCTCACGTGCTTGTGAACATACGGCAGTACACAAGTACTAGCACACGCATGCATGTGTGCTCGCACATGCACTCACACACGTCCTAACAAAAAATCACACATGCCCACAGGTGTGCACATGCCTGCACATACCCGCACACACCCACACGTGTGCACACGCCTGCACATGCCCACACACACCCACACGTGTGCACATGCCTGCACACGCCTGCACACACCCGCACACACCCGCACACGCCTGCACAAGCCCGCACACACGCGCACACGTGCGCACAAGGGCTCACGCTCGCTCGCTCGCTCACGCACAGGACGGCGCACGCGGAGCCCCGCAGCTCCCGCCTGCGCTCGACCCCCACGTCCCCGCAAGCTGCACGCGGCAACGACCCACAGCGCCCGTCCTGCCCCACACTGCCCCTGTGCCCCACAGCACCCCCGTCCTGCCCCACACTGCCCCTGTGCCCCACAGCGCCCCCGTCCTGCCCCGCACTGCCCCTGTGCCCCACAGCGCCCCCGTCCTGCCCCACACTGCCCCTGCGCCCCACAGCGCCCCCGTCCTGCCCCACACTGCCCCTGCGCCCCACAGCGCCCCCGTCCTGCCCCACACTGCCCCTGCGCCCCACAACACCCCCGTCCTGCCCCACACTGCCCCTGTGCCCCACAGCACCCCCGTCCTGCCCCACACTGCCCCTGCGCCCCACAGCACCCCCGTCCTGCCCCACACTGCCCCTGTGCCCCACAGCACCCCCGTCCTGCCCCACACTGCCCCTGCGCCCCACAGCGCCCCCGTCCTGCCCCACATTGCCCCTGTGCCCCACAGTGCCCCCATCCTGCCCCACACTGCCCGAGCCCCACAGCGCCCGTCCTGCCCCACACTGTCCCTGCGCCCCACAGCGCCCGTCCTGCCCCACACTGCCCCTGTGCCCCACAGCGCCCCACAGCGCCCCCGTCCTGCCCCACACTGCCCCTGCGCCCCACAGCGCCCCACAGCACCTGTCCTGCCCCACACTGCCCCTGCGCCCCACAGCGCCCCACAGCACCCCCGTCCTACCCCACACTGCCCCTGTGCCCCACAGCGCCCGTCCTGCCCCACACTGCCCCTGCGCACCACAGCGCCCCACAGCACCCCCGTCCTGCCCCACACTGCCCCTGTGCCCCACAGCGCCCGTCCTGCCCCACACTGCCCCTGCGCACCACAGCGCCCCACAGCACCCCCGTCCTGCCCCACACTGCCCCTGCGCCCCACAGCACCCCACAGCACCCCCGTCCTGCCCCACGTTGCCCCTGCGCCCCACAGCGCTCCCGTCCTGCCCCACATTGCCCCTGTGCCCACAGTGCCCCCATCCTGCCCTACACTGCCCCTGAGCCCCACAGCGCCCGTCCTGCCCCACACTGTCCCTGCGCCCCACAGCGCCCCACAGCGCCCGTCCTGCCCCACACTGTCCCTGCGCCCCACAGCGCCCGTCCTGCCCCACACTGCCCCTGCGCCCCACAGCGCCCCACAGCACCCCCGTCCTGCCCCACACTGCCTCTGTGCCCCACAGCACCCCACAGCGCCCGTCCTGCCCCACACTGCCCCTGCGCCCCACAGCGCCCCACAGCACCCCCGTCCTGCCCCACACTGCCTCTGTGCCCCACAGCACCCCACAGCGCCCGTCCTGCCCCACACTGCCCCTGCGCCCCACAGCACCCCCGTCCTGCCCCACACTGCCCATGTCCCACAGCGCCCGTCCTGCCCCACACTGCCCCTGCGCCCCACAGCACCCCCGTCCTGCCCCACACTGCCCATGTCCCACAGCGCCCGTCCTGCCCCACACTGCCCCTGCGCCCCACAGCACCCCTGCCCTGCCCCACACTGCCCCACACTGCCCCCTGTGCCCCACAGCATCCCCTGTCCTGCCCCACACTGCCCCGTGCCCCACAGCACCCCTGCCCTGCCCCACATTGCCCTGTGCCCCACAGCATCCCCTGCCCTGCCCTATGTGCCCCACACTGCCCCCTGCGCCCCACAGCACCCCTGCCCCACCCCCCTCTGCCCCACACCGCCCCCTGCGCCCCACAGCATCCCCTGCCCTGCCCCACACTGCCCCCTACACCCTACACTGCCCCCTGCCCTGCCGCACACTGCCCCCTGCGCCCCACAGCACCCCTGCCCTGCCCCACACTGCCGCACACTGCCCCCTGCGCCCCACAGCACCCCTGCCCTGCCCCACACTGCCGCACACTGCCCCCTGTGCCCCACAGCACCCCTGCCCTGCCCCGCACTGCCCCACATTGCCCCCTGCGCCCCACCGCACCCCTGCCCTGCCCCACACTGCCCATGTCCCACATCACCCCTGCCCTGCCCCACACTGCCCCACAGCATCCCCTGCCCCGCCTCACACTGCCCCCTGTGCCCCACAGTGCCCCCGTCCTGCCCCACACAGCCCCACACTGCCCCCTATGCCCCAGAGCACCCCCTGCCCTGCCCTGCCCCACACTGCCCCCGCCCTGTCCCGTGCCCCTCAGTGCCCCCTGCACTGCCCCACACAGCCTCACTGCTCCCTGCACCCCACAGTGCCCCTGCCCTGCCCCACGCTGCCCCCTGCACCCCACAGCACCCCCTGCCCTGCCCCACACTGCTCCACACTGCCCCATGTGCCCCACAGCACCTCCATCCTGCCCTACACTGTCCTCTGCACCCACAGAGCCCCCCTGCCCTGCCCCACACTGCCCCCTGCCCTGCCCCACGCTGCCCCCTGCACCCCACAGCACCCCCTGCCCTGCCCCACACTGCTCCACACTGCCCCATGTGCCCCACAGCACCTCCATCCTGCCCTACACTGTCCTCTGCACCCACACAGCCCCCCTGCCCTGCCCCACACTGCCCCCTGCCCTGCCCCACCCTGCCCCGTGCTACCCCCTGCGTCCCACAGCACCCCCGGCCTGCCCCACACTGCCCCTGCCCTGCCCCCTTTGCCCCACAGCACCCCTGCCCCACACTGACCCTGCGCCGCCCCTGGCTGCCAGGGCCCTACACAGCCCCACGGTGCCCCCCAGCGCCCCACCGTGCCCCACAGCTCCTTTAACTGCCAGCCCACCCTGACCCCGCCCTCTCCTCCCAGCCAATCAGGGCCTCGCTCCATTGTCCCTGGCCCCGCCCCTAGAACCGATTGGCTGCTGCTGCTGCCCTTCCCCCCGCCCCCCCCCCAGGCAGAGTAACAGGTTCATGAGAGCACCTGCCCCACATCTCCTCCCCCACGGGCGCCCTTGCTGTGGGGCGCCCCACGGCCGGCCCCTCGCCCCCGCTGCGCCCCACGGCCGGCCCCTCGCCCCCGCCGGGCCCCACGGCCTGCCCTCTCGCCTGTGGGGCGCCCCACGGCCGGCCCCTCGCCCCCGCCGGGCCCCACGGCCTGCCCTCTCGCCTGTGGGGCGCCCCACGGCCGGCCCCTCGCCCCCGCCGGGCCCCACGGCCTGCCCTCTCGCCTGTGGGGCGCCCCACGGCCGGCCCCTCGCCCCCGCCGGGCCCCACGGCCTGCCCTCTCGCCTGTGGGGCGCCCCACGGCCGGCCCCTCGCCTCCGCCGCGCCCCACGGCCTGCCCTCTCGCCTGTGGGGCGCCCCACGGCCGGCCCCTCGCCCCCGCCGGGCCCCACGGCCTGCCCTCTCGCCTGTGGGGCGCCCCACGGCCGGCCCCTCGCCCCCGCCGGGCCCCACGGCCTGCCCTCTCGCCTGTGGGGCGCCCCACGGCCGGCCCCTCGCCTCCGCCGGGCCCCACGGCCTGCCCTCTCGCCTGTGGGGCGCCCCACGGCCGGCCCCTCGCCTCCGCCGGGCCCCACGGCCTGCCCTCTCGCCTGTGGGGCGCCCCACAGCCGGCCCCTCGCCTCCGCCGTGCCCCACGGCCTGCCCTCTCGCCTGTGGGGCGCCCCACAGCCAGCCCCTCGCCTCCGCCGTGCCCCACGGCCTGCCCTCTCGCCTGTGGGGCGCCCCACGGCCGGCCCCTCGCCTCCGCCGTGCCCCACGGCCTGCCCTCTCGCCTGTGGGGCGCCCCACGGCCGGCCCCTCGCCTCCGCCGTGCCCCACGGCCTGCCCTCTCGCATGTGGGGCGCCCCACGGCCGGCCCCTCGCCTCCGCCGGGCCCCACGGCCTGCCCTCTCCCCTGTGGGGCGCCCCATGGCTGGCCCCTCACTTCTGCCGGGCCCCACGGCCTGCCCCCTTGCCTCCACCAGGCCCCACAGCCAGCCCCTCGCCTCCACCAGGCCCTATGGCCTGCCCCCTAGCCTCCGCCATGTCCCACGGCCTGCCCCCTCGCCTGTGGGGCGCCCCACGGCCGGCCCCTCACCCCCTCACCTCTACCGTGCCCTACAGCCTGCCCCCTTGCCTGTGGGGTGCCCCACGGCCAGCCCCCTCGCCTGTGGGAGCCCCAGGCTCAGCCTCTTCTTGTCTAGGGTGCCCCAAAGCCAGTCCCCTCCTCTGTGGGGCACCCTAGAGCCCGCCCCAGCCCCTCGCCATGGGGCGCCCCACAAGCAGCCCCTCCCACCTCGGCCCGCGGCACCCCCCGGGGCCCCCACCGCACCGGGGCGGCACCCGCCCTTATCAGCACCCGCAGCAGTGGGGCGGGGAGGGCGCTGCCGGGGGGCACCCCCGCCCCCCACCCCCGCCACGTCCCCGGCCCGTGGGGCGCCCCCCGAGCCGCCGCTCACCTGCGCGCAGAGCCCTGCCGCCGCCGCGGCTCCCACCCGCCTGCCCGCGGCCGGGCCGGGCGGCGAGGGCGGCCCCGGGCTGGTGCCACCACCGTCGCCGTCACCGCCGCGGCCTGACCTTTGCGAGCAGCTGCCGCCCCGGCGCCCGCTAAATATAACCGGGGACGGCGACGGGTGGCACCGGCTCCCCCGCCTCAGTTTCCCCTCCTGCCCGCGCCGTGCCCTGCCGGCGGCGGCTATTTTTCGCCGCGGCTCGCAGAGGTGACCTTGCACCCCGGCTTCGCCGGCGCCCGCTGCCAAGGCGCCGCCGCGACCCGGCGCCTCCTCCCTCGTCCCAGCGCCGGAGACGCTTTGACGGCAGCGGCGCGGGGCCGGGCGCGGCACGGCACGAAGACGGCGGTCGGTGCAAAACGGGTGCTTTGATTTCCGAGGAACAGCCGGATTTCGGGGCAGAGCGGAGTTAAAAAGAGCCGCGAGCCGCTGCCAGCCGCGACCCCCTCGGGCCGGGCGACGGCGAGCGGCCGGGGGTCCCGCGCGCCGGGGGTCCCGGGCGCCGAGGCCGCGGCCGCTGGGGCCTCGGGGCCGACGTCTCGCCCGCCGGGGAGCAGCGGCACGCGCGGAGGGCAGCGGGCTCCCGCCTCGGCGCGGCGAGCCCGGCCGGGCTGCCTGTCCGACCGCGACCGTTCGTGGCGAGCGGCTGCGGTGCCGCGACGGAGCCGGCACCGAGGCGCCGGGACGAAGCGGCGCCGGGCAGCCGCCTCTTCACATCACCTCGCAGCAGCGCTGCTTCTCGGCCGGCACGTCCTCGGCGGGGGCCGTCAGCTTGAGGAGCGGCGGGTCGGCGCCGGGGCTGCAGCCGCCGCCGCCGCCGCTGCCGGCGGGCTCGGCGCCCGGCTCGGGCTCCGCGGGGGCCGGGCCGCCCCCCAAGGGGTGCTCCTCGGGGCGCGGGCGCTGCAGCTTGGCGGCCGCCCGCTGCCGCTTGAGGTCGGCGAGCGTGTGGTGGGCCTTGTCGCGGCTCAGGTCGCCCGGCGGCTCTCCCGGCTGGCAGGACACGCCGCGCTCCGGCTTCTTGGAGTAGAGGTGCTTGGGGGCGGCGGGGACGGCCGAGCCGTTGCGCTGCGCAGGCGGCTCTCCCGGAGCCGTCGCCTCTCCCTCGGGGCCCTGCGGGGACAGAGGGGCGCGAGGTGGGGACCCCCTGGCCACCGCGGGGTGGCCGAGAGCCGACAGACGCCGCGCGAGGAGCGGGGGGGCCTCGGCTGCGCGGCGCCACGGGACTCACGGCGAGGCGCAGGCAGAGCTCGGCGTCCGTCTGCCGGTCCTCGTCCTCGCTCTCCCGCTGCTCGGCCCGCTGCCACACGATGGCCTCCTTCTCGTGCTCCTTGCGGTAGAGGTTGGTGCGCTCCGTCACGCTCACCCGCCGCACCACCTTCCTGGGGGGACGTGGCGTGAGACCCCGGCGGCCCGGCCTCCCCGCGACCGCCGGCTCGCGGGACGAGGAGAGCCGGGGGCCCGCGGGCGCCGCCGGCCGAGGCAGGGGCAGGACCTCGCCACGACTCGGGCGCCGCTTGCATCTTCGGGGCTGTTTTGCTCCGGGCCGCCACCACCACCAAGCAGGTGCTGGTGCCACGTCCTGGCGACCTGAGCCAAGCGTTCGCCATCCCCGCGCTGCCACGGGATAGAGGGGACGTGGCACGTACCCGTGCCAGCAGCGAGCCACCGTGCCGCTCGCCCACTCTCGTCCCGGGCAGCCCAGGGCGAACGTCGAGGCCAGAGGGGCTCCAGGTCGGGGGGCTGCCCCGCGCAGAGGAGAGCGCCCGGCCAGCCTGGCTGCCGGAGCGAGGCCCGCGAGCCGCCGGCGAGGACGGGCGGCCCGACAGCGGCCTCGAGTCCCTTACCCGCGGCTGCCGGCGCTGGAGGTGCGGCGCTGCAGCAGCGACTTGTGCTTTTCATGAGACTTCATGATGGCGTCGTGCTTGTGCTTCAGCTCCAGGAGCTTGGCCCTGACCTCTTCGTCCCCGCACACGTCTGCGGCGAGAGGAGGGAAAAGGTCGAGGCCGCCGGCCGGCAGGAGCCCCTCGAGGCCCAGCACCCACCAGCCCCGAGCCGCCCCAGCCGCCGGGAAGGCGCAGGGAGGTCAGCAGTGCCCACCCGCGCGGTGGCAGAGGGGCCGGGGACCCCCGGGGTGCAGCACTTGCAGCCGGAGGGCACGGGTGGCAAAGCGGGCTCACGCCACGTCCGCACCCTGGCCAAGGCCCCCGCAGCGCTGCTGGCTCCGGAGGGACCCGACGCCCCGAAGCCCGGAGCTGGGTGAGGCAGAGGGGCCGGGGACATCCCTGCCGTTGCGGGCCAGCCCCGCGCGGGCCGGGCAGCCCTGCCTCCCTCGCCCGTTCCCCCGCCCCGCGCCAGCCCTCACCCAGCGGCGTCTCGTCCAGCACAGACTTGCCGTTGAGGTCAGCGCCGTGAGCCACCAGCAGCTCCACCAGCGGGATCTGCCCGGGCAAAGGAGACGAGAAAGGTTAAACTGGGCAAAGCCCCCAGCGAGCGCAGGGGCAGCAGCCTCGGCTCCGGGGTGCCGACCCCACTGCTCCCCGAGCCTGGCGCTGCCCAGCAGCAAGTCGAGGTCAGGCCTGGGGACCCCAGCTCCTGCTGCCGGGGCACCTGACGTGTCCTCCGTGCCCCAGGCCCCGGCGCCTCCCGCACACGCGCTTGGTCGGCAAAGGCACGTCCCCGCCGCGGGCTCGCAGGCGCCCCGCGCGCTGCCACGAGGGGCCCGGGCCCCCGGCGAGCGGCACCCACCTGCCCCCAGCACGCCGCGGCGTGGAGGGGCTCCCAGCCGTCCTCGTCCTTGGTGCTCATGCTGGCCTTGTGCTCCAGCAGCAACTCGGCAGCCTCCAGGTAGCCGTTGGCCGACGCGATGTGCAGCTGCGGGGGGACGTTGCAGGCATGGTGCCGAGCCCCGCGCCGGGGGCTCCGCTCGGAAAGCCCGGCTGCGAGGGCGACGTGCCAGCCCAGGGAGAGCCCTGCTCCCTGGCAGGCACCGCCCTGGCGCCCATTTCACTCGCTTCCACGCTTTGCTCTTGCTAAAACAGAGCTCCGGGCACAGCCCCCAGCAGGGAGCACCCTCCCGGCCCGGAGCCGGGCCAGCTCGGGCCACGCAGGGCAGCGCTGGCTGCTCGCTTTCAAGAGAAGATGGGGCTGCCCTCCCAGTACGAAACGGGAACCCCGTCCGTCCTACCAGCGTGGCACTGTGGTCCAGCGGCGCGTTGAGGTCGGCGCCCGCCCGCACCAGCTGCCGGATGTCCTCCACCATGCTGCGCTCCGTGGCAGCCCGGGCCTCCTCGATCTTCTCCTGCGTGATGCCTGCGAGAGGGCGAGCGGTCAGCCAGGCGCGGCGGGCGCTCGGGACGCGCACGCGCGGCTTCCCGAGGCCGTGGGCTCCCCGCCCCGGAGAGCGCCGGTGGGAGCTGCCCTTCGCCGAGCGACCCGCTGCGCCCGCGTGCCACCCCCGCCCCTCCACCTGGGGCCGTCACCAGCCTGCGCTCGCGTCCCTGCCTCGGCGTCATGCCCCACGGTGTGGAGGGGCCTCCTCGCCCCTCTGCCATACCCAGGTTAAACCCAGGTTACCGGCTCTGCGTTTTCCTCCTTCCAGCCTCTGCCCATGTCCGTGGGCACTGCCGAGCCTGGCCCGGCCCCCGGACAGAGGGCTGCTCCGCCAGGAGCGGGCAGAGCCCACGGTCCCCGGGCAAGTTTTCTCACCTACCAAACGGAAGATCTGCTGCGGCAGAAGAGGAGGGACCCGCACCGGAGCGGCGGGACGCCGAGCTACGGCGCAGGCTTCCAGGGAGGCGAGAGCCGGCCGAGGAGACTCACCCTGCTCTGCCATGGCCGTCTCGATGCAGTCCAGCGTCACCTCGTCCTCGCACAGGTCGTAGGGCATGTTCCCGTCCGAGTTGACTGCGAGGAGGTTGGCACCACTGCCCAGGGAAGAAGCGGGCGGTGAGGATCCCGAGCGCGGGCTCCCCGGGGGGCACGTGCCCTCCTCCTCGCTGGGCCCACGCTGACGCCAGGCAGAGCCGCCGCACACGGGGCCGGGACAGGCCGGTGCCCCTTCTCTGCGGGCGCAGCTCTGCCTCCGCGCCTCGACCGCGTTTCTTGCGCCTCCCCCTCGGTCAGCAAGAGGCGGCCGCAGGGAAGGCGATCCCACCCCGGGGCAGGGCCGGGCCGGCTCCCCGGGAGCCTCCAGCCCGGCCCCCCGTCGCAGTGCCACGGCTGGGCCACGGCTCCAGGGACATCGGCTCCCTGCCGCGGCCAGGCCTGCCGGGGCTGCCCAGCGTGACGGACGCAGCTGCTCCGGCACCAGCCTCCGCGGAGGCCACGCCGGTGCCAAGGCCGCGGCTCGGCCGCGCCACGTCCGCTTGGTTCAGGCTTTCTTCCCTCCAAGCAGGCAGATTTGCTGCTCCCAGCGCCGCCGAAGCGCCTGGATCAGCGTCCCCACCGCACCCGTTCGCCCCGCGGCACGGCCAGCGCCCACGCACTGTTTGACGAGCAGCTCCACGAGGTGCAGGTGGCCGCAGGTGGCGGCGGCGTGCAGCGGCGTCCAGAGCTCGCTGTCGCAGGCGTTGACGTTGGCGCCAGCCTCCAGCAGCAGCTTCACGATGTCCCCGTAGTCGTCGATGCAGCACTGCAAGGGGAGAGAGCAGAGGGAGCTGTGGGGGGCTCCGGGACGGGGCTGCCCGCTCCGCTTCCCCCCGCGCCCCTCTCTCTGCAGCGCCTCCAGCGCCGCCGGAGACGGACTCGCTCAGTCCTCGGAAAGAAAAGAGAAGGATTTTTCACCCCACAAGGAGGAAATCCCCCGTTTTAATCCCTTATGCCTACAGTTCCTGAAACATCATCTAGCTCCCAGCAGGACGAGGAGCCCCTTCCCAGCAGTTTCTCAGCGGAGGGCCAAAGGTTTCTACAGGCTCCTCCTCACGTCTTTGGTATTTTAAGACTCCCGATACGAAGGCACTAGAAGAGTCCTTAACTGCAGCAAGAAATGATGCTGCCTGTGACCAAAAGTAAAAACACAGCCTCGGATGCACCTAGGCTGGAAAACAGGGGGGCTCTGCTGCAGGACAGCTCCCAGCTGCCGAGCGGGCTCCCTGCCGAGGCGGCTGCAGCAGCAGGGGACGGCGCTCGGCGGCCCGCGAGCCGCCCCGTCCGCGGGAGCGGGCAACGAGGGGCGACCCACCACCAGCAGCGGGCGCACGCCGTGAACCGGCACCTCCGCGCAGCCCTTGCCTCCGGCCGGCCCGGGCCGAGGGCTGCTCACCTGGTGCAGCGCGGTGAGGCCGTCCTCGTTGTACAGGTTGGGGCTGATGCCGTTCTGGAGGAAGTGGCAAACTGCAGAAATAAATTGCTTTTAGCAAGGGCTCTCTGGCCT
The DNA here is from genome assembly GCF_028389875.1 of Rhea pennata. Taxonomy (NCBI): domain Eukaryota; kingdom Metazoa; phylum Chordata; class Aves; order Rheiformes; family Rheidae; genus Rhea; species Rhea pennata. The sequence continues at coordinate 163,715,432 of NC_084664.1, forward strand.
CTCGCCTGAAGGCCAGCGGGGTCTCCGGCCCGGCGCGACCCGCAGGCGAGGCCGGACGGCTCTGGCTCCCTGGAGACGAGAGGCCGGGAAAGCCCAAGGAGAGGCGGACGCCTGACGGCCCTGGCTCCGGTCGGGAGAGCGGTGCCCCTCTGCCATCCGAGCGCGGGAGCGTCGCCCCGCGGATGCAGACCCGGGGGGAAGCGAGCCCCCGCTGCGGCCCCAGAGGAGGAAAGGAGGGGGCCGAGGAACCTCCTGGGCGCGTCGGCGCAGGAAGAGAAGGCAGACGGCACCGTCGTTAAGCTTGGAAAGAGCAGCTTGATCAAGCTGTTTGGAAAGGCATCCTGACAACCGGCCAGCCCGTCCTACTTCTCGCCTCCGTTTACAGCTGAGAAGCCGTAAAGAGGCTTCACAGCCAAGGATGCTACCTCAAACGCACCAGGAAACAGGCCAGCGAGCAGCACGGATACTGCCTGTGGGAACAAATTCCACAGGCAGTCGGAGCTGGACGCCGAGGCCGGATTTCAAGGGAGGCCGCAGAGGCTACGGATCCGTCACGGGAGAAGAGCGATTAGAGATGGCGTTCACATCCGTCCTCCTGCGGGACGGAAGATCTCAGGAGGTCACACGCGACCTCCCGCCACCAGCCTGGTCTTGCAGGTTTTCACGGCTTTGCCTGGAGCTCCCTGCCAGTAACCCAGGGGGCAGGGAAGGATGCCCCAGGTCTGCTGCTGGCACTGCATGTGCTACGCACGGGAAGGAGCCCTGGAGAACCGCGAGGTCCTACCTAACGTACAGCTGATGAAGGTGCAGAAAGAGCAGTTATTTGGGGACCGAAGCTTTAGCTATGTCCTTGTGTTCAAGTCAAAACCACAAGTAGATCAAGGCTTTCACCCAATGGCAAGGACACAGCTAAGATCCCAACTACAGCACAGTTTTGAATCACTTGAGCTGTGTCAGCGCTGCCATGGTCTAAGCCAACGTTTATCCTGGTCATAGCTCAAGTTGAGCCCCTGCCATCATCCTCAGCCTGGAAGAACCTGTAGCGACCAGGTGAAGTCAGGATTGGAAAAGCAAATGCTGAGGGGTTTCCTTCAGTTCCCTAACGCCAGAGTTTGAAGAATCCCCTTTGAAGAAGGGGGATTTCCACTGAAGAAAACCCAAATCTTCGTGTTCCCACAGGGAGCCATCCCAGCCGTGTCGCGCAGGCCAGACCTGTCCTACAGGCCTTACTTACAGCCTACAAGAAGGGATATTTTCACAACCACGGCAGACACGTTTCTATTCTCCATTGGCCAACAGGCACTTCCGTCTTCTCCCCGGCCTGGGGAAGCCCCTGGGGATGGCGAGGAGAGACGGATGAAGTCCAGAAAGCCCTGTGACTGCCTGGGGGTGAACGGTCGCTGCGAGGCCGCTCCCGATTTGGGGAGAGGAGGCTTCCTTTACCTGAAGACAGCCCTGTTGCACACTGCACCGTCACAGCCGAGCCCTGGACTTTGCGCCTGGCAGAAGAATAACCTGCATCTGCCAACGGCGCTGAGTCACCGAGCACACTGGGCACCTCTGCTCCTGGGCACTTGCTGGCCCCGTGCAAGCAACTGTTTTTTGCAGCGGCAGACGCTCCGTCGGCACTAGGAAGGGCACGTGCACCGTAACCGCCGTTCTGCCTCCCAGCTGCGCCAGCACGGAGAGCTGGTGAGGAACAGGGATTTCAACCAGCTTCAAAAGACACGTTTCCCCACCTGGTACCACAGGTCCCACTGCGGTCGGTACCACTGGCATCCAAGACCCTGGAGATCCTGGAGGCTGCAGGCGTGGGTGCAGCCACGGTTATTGCCTGCAACGGGCCAGATGCTCCCTCAGCCCTGGCTCTCTGACCTGCTGATCACCGGAGCATGATGCTACTGCCAGAGCTCTCACTGTTGTCCACCCTGCTCTGGCTCATCCTCCTAGGAGGCCCCAAGAACCAGCACAGCTCCCTCCAGGACCAGTTCTCTCCTGGAAGCCCTAGATCCTGCCAGACGCCCACGTCAGCCTTCACAGTGCCTGTAAATCCCTTCTGCTTCCTATCAGAGTCACAGAACAGTTGAGGTTGGAAGGGACCTCTGGAGCTCAGCTAGTCCAACCCCCTGCTCAAGCAGGGTCACCTAGAGCATGTTGGACAGGGTTGCATCCAGGCAGGCCTTGAAGATCTCCAGAGAAGGAGACTCCACAACCTCTCTGGGCAACCTGGTCCAGGGCTCTGTCACTCACAGGGAAGAAATTCCCCCTCATGTTCAGGCAGAACTTCCTGTGCTTCAATTTCTGCCTATTGCCTCTTGTCCTGTCACTGGGTACCAAAGAAAAAAGTCCAGCCACATCCTCTTGGCACCCTCCCTTAAGCTGTTTGTAGACATGGATAAGATCCCCTCTCAGTCCGCTCTGCTCCAGGCTAAGCAGGACCAGCTCTCGCAGACTCTCCTCAGAAGAGACACGCTACAGGCCTCCAGCGCATCTCCCTAGCCCTTTGCTGTGCTCTCTCCACTAGCCCCACGTCTCTCTTGCACTGGGCAGCCCAGAACTGCACACTCGACTCCCGATGGGGCCTCACCACGGCTGAGGAGAGGGGCAGCATCACCTGCCTTCACCCCCTCGCAACACTCTTCCCAATGCACCCCAGCAGACCATTGGCCTTCTCCGCCACACGGGCACATTGCTGACACACGGGTAATTTCTTCCACGCGAGAACTCCCATGTCCTTCTCTGCAGAGCTGCTCTCCAGCAGGTCAGCCCCCAGCTTGTCCTGGTGCCCAGGGTTATTCCTCCCTAGGTGCAGGACTCTGCACTTGCCCTTGTTGAACCTCAGGAGGTTCCTCTCCACCCAGCTCTCCAGCCTGTCCAGGTCTCTCTGTAGGACAGCACAGCCCTCAGGTGTGTCAGCCACTCCTCCCAGCTTGGGATCATCAGCAGACTTGCTGAGGAGGCACTCTGTCCCCTCCTCCAGGTCATGGATGAAGAAGTTGAACGGGATGGGACCCAGTCCTGAGCCCTGGGGGACACCACTAGCCACAAGCCTCCAAGTAGACTCCACGCCACCAATGTCGACCCTCTGAGCTCTGCCTTTCAGCCAGTTCTCAATCCACCTCACTGTCCACTCGTCTAACCCACACTTCCTGAGCTTCTCTAGGAGGACGTTATGGAGACAGTGTCAAAAGCCTTGCTGAAGTCAAGGTGCACAACGTCCCCTGCTCTGCCCTCCTCTACCCAGCCAGTCATTCCATCACAGAAGGCGATCAGGTTGGTTAAGCAGGATTTCCCCTTGGTGAATCCTTGCTGGCTACTCCTGATCACCTTCTCCTCCTCCACGTGTCTGCAGACGACATCCAAAATGAGCTGTTCCACCCCCTTTCCAGGGATGGAGGTGAGGCTGACTGGCCTGTAGTTGCCTGGGTCCTCCTCCTTGCCCTTCTTGAAGACTGCAGTGACACTGGCTTTCCTCCAGTCCTCAGGCACCTCTCCAGTTCTCCAGGACCTTTCAAAGATGATGGAGAGCGGCCTGGGAACAACATCCGCCAGCGCCCTCAGTACTTGTGGATGCATCCCATCTGGGCCCATGGATTTGTGGATGTCAGGCTTGCCCAGAAGGTCCCGAACCCTATCCTGCTCGACGAAAGGAAAGTCTTCCTTTCTCCAGAACTATCAACTGTCCCTGTCCCTAAAGACCGCCGTGTTAGGAAGCGATTTGTCTGAAAGATGCATTTTGCTGATCGCCTGGCTGGTTTCTGCTGTGAGCAACTTGGAGGCCAAGGCGTTTCCAGATTACAAGGATCCCTGCACATGCGAGCAGCTATTGCAAGGAGGGTTTAAGCAGAGGCCCATCACCTCCGTAGCTTCCCAGATCTCCCTGCAAGGGCAACCGTCCTCCATTCCCTCCTTACTGTCCGCATCCTGAGTGCTCCTGGCCCGCCGGCTGTGTATGTGGCTTCCGGCGCTGCCCGTTCACACTCGGTTGTGAACCAGCCTGGTGAGATTCTTTTGCAATGGAAGATGAACAGGTTTCTTCCCCTGAGGACACACAGGGCTTTCCTCAAGGTTCTTGCATAAGCTCAGGATGCTCGGAAAAAAACCTGAAATAACACTGTTCAAGGGAAAAAGAAGGAATCCGAACACGTGTGCAAAACCAGCGTCTAAACCTGCCGGGCTACGGCGCAAACCCCCCCCCGGCGGCCCCAACCCAAAGGGCAAGGAGGTCTCTGCTAAAAACACACCCCCGGTTACGGCAAAACGGCAGCAAAGCGGCGGGTCGGGGCACAGCCGCGGGTGGCTTCTCTCAGCCGCCTCCCGCCGGTGCTGCCGCGCCGGGCGCCCTTCCTGCTCCCGCGCCGCGGCGCTCACCGGGCAGGGCCGTGCCTCGGCGGAGCCGCGCCGGCACCGGCTCTGCCCAGCGCCGCCGCGCGCCCCTTCGCCGGCGGGAAGGGCCGGGCGACGATCCCCTGATGGAGAACGCCTTGCAAAGGGGCGCGGGATGGGGGGGGAAGCGACGCTGGCAAACGCCTGCGCCCCGCGCGGCGACGGGAGCCGCGCGGCTGCGCTAGGCGAGCCGGTTTTTCGGGCAGAGCCGGGCTGCGGGAGAGGGAGCTCTCGCTCCGCCGGCGGGCAGGCGGCCGTGCCGAGCGCCCCGGCTCCCAGCGCCGGGCACACCGCGCAGCCCTCGCAGCGGGCAACGCGCCGGGCGGGCGCATTTTTAGTTTTCCTCCCACGCTCCTGTGCTTCGAGCTGTTTAGGAGGACGGGCAGCACGCGCCAAACTAATCGCTGCGGCTGTTTTAAGTATCGGCCCCTTCTTCCGCGGGAGCGGCGCCGGCCCCCGCGCCGCTTTGCTCCTCCGAGCAGCAGGCAGAGGTCTGCACCAGAAGCGGCGGCTGGGGGAGCGAGGAAGGCCGCGTCCGGAACCACGGAGCAGCTCCGAGGCTCGAGGGGAGACCCCAAACCCACCGCGGGCCGGTGAGGCAAATTCAGGTCTGGGGCTGCTGCTGCACCTCGCGCGGCTGCAGACCGCGAGCGCCCCGCTAACGAGAGCGCCCACCGCCCTCTCCCACTTTAGGAAAATATGGGAAAACACAGGCGGGCTCTCAGGTCTTGGGGTGCTCTCGCAAGATTCTGGCAAGCAGCAATATTAAAAGCAAGACATTTTTGTACAGTCAGGCTCCAAGCAGGAGCTCAGACCAGGACTGCACAACCCAAAGCACTCGAATAGTTTTGGAAACTAGTTGCAAGTTGCTGGTTTATTTTCAGGTGATATTTTGCAAGCAAAAGAACCGCAATTTAAGTTATGCAAGTGTTATATTTTTAAAGCAAAACCACTGAATGTTGAATTCTCATGATTTAAAAACATCTGAGTTGACAAAACCCTTTCGACTGCCAGAGAGGAGCGGGGAGTGCCCCTGGCAGGCGCAGCAAGGCGGCTGCAGTCCTCAGTTCTGCCCTTCCAGCTCCCGAGGCTTTGAAGGGATCCTTCCAGCCACGACCTGCCCCGGCTCCTGCAAACGCGGCCCCAGCGCCAGCTGAACACCCGGCCCCGGGCGCCGTCCCGGGTCTCGCGGGGACGGGACCGGCGCAGAGGCCCCGGCGAGGCCAAGCCCGCGTGGGGCGTACGGCACACCTGGCAGCAGCTGCAATTCTCTCCTTAGCCTTTTTTCTCCTCGTTCTGCCCGATCTCACCTTCTCCAGGCCCTCAGCCAACGCTCCCAGGCCTCCTGCAGCACTGAGGGGAGAACGGACGCCGTGGGCACCGTGGGGGGGACGCAGTGGGGCCAGCGCAGCTCGGAAGCCGGGGTCGCTGCTGCCGGCTTCCCTCCCTCCAGCCAGCGTGCCCTTTGATCGCTCTCTGCCAGCTGTCGCCAGAGCCGGAGCCGGGCAGGACCTGCCCACGCCGCAGGCGGCACGCGCGGGAGCGCAGCGCCGCGCCGGCAGCCTGCGCAGAGGGGCTACGGCAGCCCCGCTCGCGCGTGCTCAGGAGGGCGCCAGCCCCACGCCGCTGCCTTGGCGTGGCACGGCACGGCACAGCGTCCAGCCCGACCGGCAGCACGCTGCAAGCTTTCCGATCCCGTTCTGTTTGCCCCCCGCCCCCAGCACCTACGTTTGTTTGAGAAGACGATGCCCTGGTCAAATCCTTCTTGCTACGGGGAAACGCAAGAGCCAGTACTCGCCGCCTGCAGCCAGGGCTGCAGCAGAAACAGCGCTGCAGCTCCTTGCAAATCCGAGCTGAACCCGACGAGCCCTCCCAGCTCTGTCCCAGCAGGTCCCAGAACACTGACGGAGGCCCAGGCTCGACGCTACCTTTAGCAGAAGGTTCCTCGAGTCCTCCGGAAGCCCCGACGCCCCGCGATTCCCCCATCGCACACCCCGACCCGCGCCACAGCCCACACGTACCTTCCTCGACGTCGTTCCGAGCAGCCGCCTCCAGCAGCTGCACGCTGGTCGGGAACATCACTCGCTTCTCCTTGCTGCTGCTGCTGCTCTTCCTCCTCTTTTCCGCCCTGGCTTTCTTGCCCTGTGCCTCCTTCTCAAATTGTGCCCATTTCTTCAGCTGCTGCGTCCGGCGCTTCTGGGCATGTTTCAGGCGCTCCTGCGTGCTCATCCTGCCAACCGCCGGCATTTCTGCCAGCAGCTCCAGGTGCTCGGCCATGGCTGCGTTGGGCAGGGAAACGGGCTCAGAGCTCTGCCCGAGATAAAAGTCCCCCCCGGCGCGGGGAGTAAAGCCCGGGCGTACAAAGCAGGGCGGCACGAGGACCCCGGCCCCCAGAGAACATCACCCACACGCCCTCGGAGGGGCTGGCGGCCGGCCACCCGCCCAGGCAGCTGGATGGCGGGGGCGAGTTTGTCTCACCCCCGTATCCCTTCTCGGGGCTTTGCCGTGCCCTCCGGAGACACAAATCTCGGCTTCACGACCATCTCAGGCACCGTCTCCCTTTTCAGTCTTCCATGACCCAAAGTTGCAAACAGTGGGAAAGCGAAGATCCGCTCCAGAGACCCTTACCCGTGCAAACCAGCTAACAAAGTGCAGCACAGCGTGGTATCTGCGGCAGAGGCTCCTGCTCTCCGGCCCTAGCCCAGAAAGGCCCAGAGAGGGACAACGGGGAGCAGCAATCCCACTGCTTTCATCTGCCAAGAGCCAACATCTCGCAGCCTTTTCGCACGCAGCAGCTCGGACGGCCCTCTGTCGCGAGCTCTCCTGCTCGCTCCGCTTTCAAGAAAAGGTCAAGCAAACGGCATTAAAGCTCTGCAGGGATAACCACGCCGGCAGCCTCGCCAGCCCGCCAAGCTCGAGTAATTCAGTGACACAGGCACGCTGCTATTTAGCAGGAAGCAGAAGGACTGGTTTGCAAACCTGCCTCTCCCCAGAGCAGCACCAACGGCATGGCGCGCGGGCCGCGCACCGGTGCGGGTCAGCACGTCTGGTCTCCAGCTCCGCCCGGGCCTTTCTGAAGGCACAAAGAAGTAAGGTGTAACCTGAGGCACCGTGAGAATTTCTGTAAATCCGTTCCTGAATCCCTGTCTTCAAGCTAATGATCCAGGGAAGCCTTTTCCTTCCTGTGGTCAAGAAACTTTTTGCGGTCATTTAGCAACTGCCCCCATTCCAGGCCACGATCTCCCCACCGTCATGCTCCTCCCAGCATAGGAAACCAACAGGTCGGCTCAGAAAGTTGTCCACGGCTGCCTGGTCCTCCTCGGAAGCTCCTTAGCGCGGCTCGGAGGAAGCGAGGGAGAGGCAGGCGCACGCAGAACCCATTACCAGCCCAGCCACCCCTGCAGGAACGAGGGGAAGATCAAATATCACGGAGCAGAAATAGGAGACGATCCACACGCCCCTCTCTCTCTCGCGGGATCTGCAGCCTGTTCAATCTGTCGCTCGCAGTTGTTTCCTCTCAGCAGCCGCAGGGCAAACACCCTTTGCACTCCTCTTCCTCCACAGCAGTCGCTCGCGATCTCCCTTCGGCGCCGCTCGCTTTCTTCCGGGCGTCCCACGAACCGAGGGGGCAGGTCCCTGCCGGCAGGGCGCGAATCCCTCTCGCTCGACCTCCCCGGGTGAGAGCGCTGCGCTCGGAGCCGCCTCAACTCCAGCTGGCCGGCGGGGAGGAAGCCGGGCGCGTGGCTGCGTGCCGCGCGGGGCCCGCGGCAGGCGAGCGCCGGGGCGCGGGCGGCTTTGCGGCGCTCGCCGGCGGCTCCTCCCTCCCTGCAGTCCGTCCCGGCGGCGGCGCAGCCGGCGAGGGCTGAGCTTCCCACGGTCGCCAGCCAAGTGCGCACCTGAGCGCAGCCCGAGTCCTAAGCAAGAAGGGAAGAAAAAAAAACAAATCAAAAAGGAGAAGGACGCGGGAGAGGTTCGGCACAGAGACCGGCTCTCTGAGCCGGAGCCTGACCCCTTCTCCGCGCCCAACCCACTGCTGGTTTTGCCATCTCGTAATCCGGGATTAACCTACAATCAAAGTTTAAGCAAGTTACCCCGGGCTTTGCCAAGAGGGATAGGAAGCCTCCCGCGCCGCCACCCGCTCCAGCGCCCGTCCCGGGCCGGGCGCACACGACCTCCCCGGCTCCCGTCCCGCAGCGCCTTCCCTGACCGGGGACAGACTTATCTCCTGCCGTATCGTTTTAGCTCGGGCGGCAGCGCAGGGCTGTCCCCCCCACCAGCCCGCTCCTCGGCGCCTTCCTCGCCCGCCCGGGCTCGGCGCCTACCGCCTCGCGGAGGCTGCCCGCTCCTTCCGTAACGCTAACCCGTAACCGCTACCCCCGCGCCGAAACCCAGGCACGCCCCGCGGACGGGCTCACGCTGCGATAAATAACGGGATTAGCGACACGCGGCCTGACACGACGCAGAGGGGACGCGTCAAGAGGGCTATCGCAGAGGAGGGTCCTTGCCCCGAAGCCTCCGACCTCTCCCGAGGAGTCGAAGGACACGCAGTTAAGGGTGACCCAGCTGACGGCGGAGATTAAGCGACACAGCAGCCGGATCCGGGAGACCTTCAGCTCGGGACTCGACGGTGGCCCTGGAGAACCGCTGGGAAGGGCGTGGAGAACGAAGGGGAAAAGGCGAGGCCGCTGCGTCGGCGCGAGGCACGGTCGAGCCTCGAGGCCCGCGGGCAGGCTGGCTGGCCAGCCCCAGCGGGGACGCGCGTAAGGCTGGCGGGAGGTGCGGGACGGCTTCCACCAGAGCCCCTGAGCGTGGGAAGGGGACAGCCGCGGAGGGAGGGGGCTCCTGCGCCTCCCCGCGCGCCCCTTGCCGGCTTTTGCCCCAAGCTGCTGAGCTGGGAGGACCTGCTCTCGGGTTTCTAAACCCGGCACCACCGGGCAAGCATGCAGCAGACCCGGGAAGGGACCTCAGTGTCGCCACCGGCAGCGCCAGACCTCTCCGACTCCAGAGGAAAGCCAAGGTCCTCCCGGGCCAGCAGCCCACCTCCGACAGGCTTGGGGGCTTCCAAGAAAGGGCTACAAGTTTCTCAGCAAACTGTTACTGTTACAGGCCTGGAGGAGAGGGCAGATTAGCAGGCTCCTCTTGCAAGGATTAGACGTTTTCCTTCCAAAACGTGGACGTCACGACTGCTCCGAACACCAAGTGCACACCCCTTCTTTTCTAATCTCACTAAACTCTCGGCTTCAGCAAACTCCTGAGGCAACGAGCTCAACACTAATCACACGGTACGAGAACAGACCTCACCACTTAGCTCACTGCACAGCCCCGTGGTCTTGGGATCCTCTGCTCTCGCGCCGTAACACGAGTCGCCGTCTCGGGGCGGCGCGTGGACTCGCGTGCCCTCGCCCGTGGCGTCCCGTCTGAGCAGGACGAGCCCTGCCGCTGCAGCCTCTCCCCGCTGGGCCCTGCTCTGCGCCTTACCCCACCCCAAAGGGCTCCGGGGGCGGCTGCCTCCGGCTCGCGCCGCCCCAGAGAGCCGCGCGGAGCAGGGTTTTGCTAACAGGGGAGGCCGAAGCTCTCGAACTTCGCCTCCCGGCAGCGGGGATGGTCTGAACCCCCCCGCCCCCCTCCCGCCAGGCCCGGGGCTTTGGGCAGAAAAGCCTCAGCTGCCGCCCCGCAGCGAGCCCCGCACGCGGATGTGCCTCTCCGGTACGAGCGACGAGCGAAAAAGCGGGGCTCCCAAAAAACCCACAGGAACGAGATGAGACCAGCTCAGAAGCAGCGGTGCAGGACGAGCAGCAGTTCCTGCGACAGCCCTACTCCCCTTCAGAGCCAAAACCACCGAGGAAAAACAAACAGGAATGTGCTTAGTTTGTCCTTAAGGCTTGGATTAACCGTGGGGCAGGGAAGAGGATAGGTGGAGAGTTTCGCCGCAGCCCTGAACTGCATTAAAAACATTCTTTGGTTCCCCCAAAGCGCCTGGCACGGGCAGAGCCGCCGAGCGGGAACGCGCAGCGCCGGCAGAGCCGAAGCCGTCCCCTTCCCCGGGGTGGGGGCGCAGGAACGAGTCCAGCAGCCTGCCCCGCTTCCCAGGGCACGCCAGCACGAACCCCGCTCGCCAGGCACCGGCGGGGGAGCCGCCTGCCAGGACTCCTGGAACCTCTCAGGGACATAACCAGCACCAGGACCCAGCAGTGGGGTGTAAATCCTGGTGAGGAGCCACCCGGGAGAGCGAGGAGCAGCGGCCCGAAGGCGCAGAAGTTCAAGCTCTGAGGTTTTATATATATAATTTGAGTGGCAATTCAAGTTCCCCTTGACTTACAAGCCTTCCTCTGAGCGTCTCTCGATCTGAGCAGTTTTCACTCCACGCTGCTGGCTCCGGGGCTCGTCTCAACCTAGATAACAACTGCTTCCCGGCCGGCTCCTCGCCCACCGGCCGGCCCCCTGCGCAGCTACGGCACCGGCAAGGAGCGGCGTGCCGGCTCCCCGCGCGGGAGCTGCCTTTGCACGTCCCACTCGAGCGCTTCAAAGCGCTGCCGGACCTTGCCCGGCAGCGTGCCTCAGCCTCGGCTCGCGCGCCGGGGCGGGGGCACCCGGCCGGCAGCAGCACCTGCCCGGGGAAGGCAGGCTCCCGGCTCGCCGCAGGGAGCGGGCCGGGGCATCCACCGCACGCACCTGCCACGAGAAAGCAGGGGATTTTTGGAATTCCTCCTTCGCCGCTAAGAGCCCGGGCAGCGCAGCGCAGCCCGAACCCTACGGCAAGGCGCACGAGAGCGTGGGTGCTCGCTGGTAACGTCCGCTCCCGCGCTGAGGGCAGAGAGGAGAAGCAGCAGGACAGCCCAGCGAGGCACCCGAGCAGAGGGCACTGCCAGGCCCGGCAGGCTCTGGATCAGCTGTTTATTGTACAGTTTACGTGGTAGCTTCGTGACGTGTGTAAACACGCACTGGGGAGGAGGTTGAGGCTACCCCGTCCTCAGAGCTGCGCGTGCACCGCAAGGTCAGCACCGCTGCCTTGGGTCTGCGCGGAGCAGCGGGGCTGCTCCCCGCTCCCCGCAGCCCGGCCGCCCCCGAGCAGGGAGCCGGCCGGCGACCCGCCTTTGCAAAGTGCCTCGAGATCCAGAGGTGAGATACACCGTGTCTTAATTTTAAGATTAGAGAGAGCATCAAAAAGAGACTTGCCGCATTCCTGAGCCCTGGGTGGGATTTCCAAGGCGATTCCCGATCGCTCCGGCGAGCACACGCGGATGCCAGAATAGCTGCTCCATCACGGTGACAACCTGCGAAAACTCCCACCCGGCCGCGAGCCAGCGAGGATTTCACAACAGCAGCGGGAGCTGCGGGTGCCCAGCACGAAGGCTGGGCGAGAGGAGGCGGCGGCAGCGGCTGACTTGCCGGGCGGCGAGACTCTCCCCACGCCGGAGCGGCGCGCCGAGCCCCGAGGACAGCCGGCGACCCGCCCTGCGAGCTCGGCGGGAGCCGCGCGGCTGGGTTTCGCCGCGCTTTGCGTCGGCGCCTGCCTGGTCGGAGCGGCTCGGCCCCGCTCCGGGCGGGCGGGGAGGGCGAGCAGCCCCTCCGCGCCGCCTCTCCTCGCCGCCACGAGCACGGCTTCGGGTCGCGCACGCGGCAGACTGGCGCGCGCCCAGGGAAGCTTCTCTGAAGCCAAACCTTGCCTTGCCCGGCGGCCAGGCAAGCGTTCAGGGCTTTGGTCGCAAGTCACCAGCGCCGAGGTCGCTTTCCTGCGTAACAGCTTCCTCAGCCATACTACGAGGCAATCGAGACCTTGGGCATCTTTTCGAGAACACTAATTTGCTTCTGTGGATTTCAGCGCGCTTCTTTAAGCCAGACGCAGGCCTCCCTGGGCATTAGCTACAGAACCCGTTAAGAAACGCTCCCAGACGAACGTCCTCGTCTGAACGGGCCAATTGCTCGCCGACTGCCAGGTGCCGCGCGCGACGCGCCGTCCCCTCGCCAGCTTTCGGGGCAGCGGGAGGTCGCGAGGATTCCCACGCTCGTCTCCATCTGAGAAGCTCACGCACCTGAGGGTGAAGCCCGTCCCGAGAACGTGACCGAGGCACTAAGCCATTCACCGGGCAGGGACTCAGCTAGAACGCACCAAGCTCGGCAGGGTTAAACGTTAAGGCAAAGGACAACGCAGGCACAGGCGACACCCCGCGCGGCTGCCTGCTCCCCCTCGCCAGCAGCGAAGCGGCGGCCCCAGCTCGCGCGCCGGTTCCCTTATCTGCAGCCGGCTCCCCGGGGCTCGGCGAACTCGCGGAAAGGCGGCCTGTCTCCGGGCACAACCCCCGGCCACCTCACGCTCCTCAGGGCCGATCCTGCACGGGCGAAACCAAACAGGGCAAAACCGCCGCAGTCTGGCGGCCCCAGCAGCAGGCGGGAGCCAGCCCCTCCCGGCCGGGCGGCGGCACGCGACCCGGCCGCGCGTTCGGCACGGACGTTGTCCCAGGAGCCAGCGCTACCGCTCCAAGCTCGTTCCCGCTCGCCGACGCGCCCGCAGCGGCACCGGAACAAGCTGACCGGCTCCGGGTCCGGAAGGGAAAGGAGGAGGAGCACCATCCCTCGCTACCTGGTCGCCCTTCGCTCGTTCCGGCTTCCCCGGCTACCGGACGCCTCTCGGCTCCTTGGGACCGCAGACGCTGGACCCGGAAAGCTGAGCCATACGCAAGACGGCTACGTGGGATGGCGGAAGCGAGTCCTGCCGCTCCCACTGCGCGAGACGCCTTCCCGGCGGATCTTTAACGCACACGTGCCTTTCTCTGACCGCTCGCCCTTTTCACGCCTGCTTCCCCGAAAAGCACGGGCCAAAACCCTGCCGCAGCGTATTTGGCCCACGAGCGGTTTCCAGGCCAGCAGGCAAACCAAACAAGGCTGCAAGGAAAAGATTAAGAGTAAAGGGGAAGTCCCAGGAGGAAGAGCAAGCCCGGACTTCACCCTACGCAGCACTCCAACCCGGCGCCAGGCCGGGCTGGCAGAGCCGCTCACGGGCCGAGACACCCGCGCGCACGGGCCGGACCGCGCTGCGCCATCGTGCGTACACACGTATACGTACCCCGAGCCCGCTGTCCCCACCGCTCCCCTACAGCCGAGGCAGGCACGGTCCCGCTCCGCAAAGGGGCCGGGCGCGAGCCGATGGGTCCGTCCGAGGCCCCGGCGAGCCCGGCCACGCAGCCGGGCTCTTCGCCCCCCAACCCGCGCTCCGACGGGACACAAAAGGGACAGGCACGGGCTCCGCAAGGCAGGCTTTAGCGGGGCAAAGTCCTAAAGCAAAAATTCCAGTGAACTAATCCTGACCTAAGTCTCTCAGGAACTCCAGTGGGGAGCTGGAAACGTCAAGGCTGGGGGCAAGTCGAGCGGTAAATCCCCTCCAAAGTCTCTGCGGAATTTCGGAGCGGAGTCGCCCCGGCAGCGCCGGCCGGCTCGCCGCCGCGTGATCCTCCCCGGCGGCTAACGCAGCTCCCCGGGAGGGGGGGGCCCTCCACAGGGGCAGGCGAATCCCATTAGCGTCGCAACACTTAATAGCGCTTAGCGCCCGCGTCGCACTTTCCACCTGCAAATGCGCTTTCCAGGCATTAACCAATTAACGGGAGCAGCGAGAGGAGTCGGTGCCCAGCAGCAGGAGCACAAGCCACAGGAGTCTGGGTGGCTCCGGACCCAGAGGCAGAGCGGGGACAAGCCAGAGCTGCCTCCCGCCCGCGAGCGCGCGGAAGATGCCCGCCCCCCTCCGAAATGAGGGGCTCCAGCGCCCGCCGGCTCATCGCACTGGAAAGGGGCCTCCGGAGCAGCAAATGCGAACCGATTAAAAACGCCCGCTGGGATCCACGGCCGGCCACGGCGTGCCCTCCTCAAGGGGGGTCCCTGGGGCCCAGGGCGGGATGCCAGGAGCCATCACCGCCACCAGCATCCAGCACGGCAGCAGTTAACGGCAGGACACAAAACCTCCAGCTTCAAGGTTCAAATTAATCTCTGGCTGCAGCGACCAGGACAAGACCTTCGCGGGGGGCAGATTAGCCCACGTTTGCTTGGAGGTTTTCCGACCCTGCCCACGGGGCATCTGTGCGGCTCCACGACACTGGCCACAGGGAGCCTTGACGGAAACCCGAGTTAAATCTTCACTGCTGCAATGGGCTAATCGCCAGGTTTAAAAACAGACCTTTCAGCACCAATTTGTGTAGGTGCTGCCCAGCCTCTCTTGGCAGAGCCACTCAAACACGTTGGTTTTCCTCAGCTAAACGAGCAATTTCCATGCTATACAGTACTTTCTACCCCAACAGTTCAAAAGAATTACTTACGTCATATCATAGGGCTTAACACGTTACGTTCAGATGCTTCCAACTTTCAGTGCTTTAAGCAGGGAACGGTGTTTTTGAATTTACATCCAGCGACATTTGGCTGGAAGCTTAAACGCACAACACAAACCCGAGAGAATTAATTATGCAAAACAGAACTGCCCGAGCAAACTATGTACGCAGGAAAAGTAAATTATCCAAAAAAATAAGAAAAAAAAAAAAAAAAAAACTTGACACCTGGAACTAGCTAAAGCACAATGGGACAGGCCTGGAGAAGTTAAGGATTCCCCGTTTCCTACTCTGGAGAAAACGGTTGGAGCCGCATCCTCACGCTCATTAAAACAGGCAGACAGCTCATGTGTGCGGAGCAGCTTCCTTGCTAAACGGTGTTAATGGACACTGGCAAACGCAGGCGCTAACACCGGGCATTACACTTTCAAATTTCTTTCCGACCGTGTATGCTTTTAAGAAGAAAGCGCTCATCTTTTATTTATCACTATTTACACGACCAGTGTCGCTTCCCCACAGGTGGGGAGGGAGCAACGCTCTGCCCCGGACCGGCAAGCTCCGGGTTTCGCGGCGGTGGCCGCGCCGGGTGCCCCACGGGAGCGGCACGAGGACGAGGGCCCAGCAGGGACGAGCCAGGGCACAAACTCCCCGAGGCAGTTACCCGAAAAGCGAGGCTGTGCAGGCCCAGGGGGGCGACAGGCAGGGACCCTGCCCCTCGGCCGGGCTTCCCCCCTTCCCGGGTGCCTCGGGGCAGGAACAAACCTCCTTCTCCCGCCGGCTCCGGGAGGGCGGGCAGCAGGAAGACCACGGCCGGGCTTCCAGGGGCCCTTGCCCGGGTTAGGGCCCTTCGAGCTCCCCTCCCGGGGGGATACCCGCCCCACAAGCGCTTCGAGCGGCCCCACAGAGGTTTAGATAGCCCCACGTGGCGCAAACTGCTCCGAAGGCCCCAGCAGCCCCCTAAGAGGTCCCTGGCCCCACCACAGCCTGCCTCGGCCCCACGGAGGGGCCCGGCACCCTGCCGGGAGCTGGTCCACATCCCCCTCCGGTGACCCTGCCTCCCCCTCCCCCGAGGGGATCCCGCCCCCACAGAGGCTTCGCTCCGGGATGCCCCAAGCGCCCCCGGGGGAGTGGGGGCCCCCTCGGCTGCCCCACGGGGAGGGGGAGCTCCTGCACGCACGGGGAGGACCCCAGCAGGCTCGGGGCGGCGGGGGGGGGGGAGCACCCCGCGCCCCGGAGGGGAGCGCCTCCACGGCCCCGAGGGGAGCGCCCCCACGGCCCCACGGCGGGGCCCCCCCCCAACCCGGAGCGGCGGCGGATGCGGCCCCAAGCGCCCCATGGCGGTTGGGGGAGGGGGGAGTTCCCCCACCCCGGGGGAAGCGCCGCACCCTGCGGGCCCCCCACGCCCTGGGCCCCTCCCCGTCCCGGTCCCGGGCCGGCCCCAGCCCTACCTGCGCCGCCGCCGCCGCCGCCGCGGGGCGCGGGCCGCGGCCCTGCCCGGTGTCGTCCCCTGCTCGGGGCGGGGCCCTGCGCGCCGCCGCCGCTCGCCATGGCAACCGGCCACACTTCCGGCGCCCGCCGGAAGGGGCGGGGCTCCCGCGAGAAGAGGGGGCGGGGCGGGGCGGGGCCATTCTGCGCCGCCATGCGGAGCGCGGCGCGGCGCCGCCGAGGGGCCGGCGGACGCACCCAATATGGCGGCGGGGAGGGGGCGGAAGAAGCCCGAGTCATGCTGGGAGCGAACGCGGGATGGGGGGGCGCGGGCGCGCGGGCGCCCCCTGCTGGCCGCCGGCGGTGGCGGCAGCCCCGAGCGGGAGCCACGGCCCGCCCCGGGGTCACGGGGTCACGGCCCCCTCCCCTGGGGTCACTGCCTCGCCCTGGGGTCCCGGAGGTCACGGCCTGTCCTGGGGTCACGGGGTCACGGCCCCCCGCCCTGGGGTCACTGCCTCGCCCTGGGGTCCCAGAGGTCACGGCCTGTCCTGGGGTCACGGGGTCACGGCCCCCCGCCCTGGGGTCACTGCCTCGCCCTGGGGTCATAGGGGTCACAGCCCTTCCTGGGGTCATGGAGGTCACGGCTCTGGGGTCGCAGGAGTCACTGCCCTGCACAGGGGTCACGAGGTGTCATGACCTTGCCCCAGGGTCACAGAGGAT
This sequence comes from Rhea pennata, assembly GCF_028389875.1. Lineage (NCBI taxonomy): Eukaryota > Metazoa > Chordata > Aves > Rheiformes > Rheidae > Rhea > Rhea pennata. Next base: position 163,732,273 of record NC_084664.1, read on the forward strand.
AACAGTCCCTTGCCCTGGGGATATGGGGGTCATTGCCCACGCTGGGGTCACTGCCTTGTCCTGGGGTCGCAGGGGTCACATCCCACCCTGGGGCCATGGGGGTCACAGCCCCCTGCCCTAAGGTGATGGGGGGGTCACAGCCCCCCCTGGGGTCACAGGGGTCATGGGTCCCTGCCTTGGGGTCATGGACTTTCCCTGGGGTCACCAGGGTCACAGCCCCCTGCCGTGGGGTCACAGGGGTCATGGGTCCCTGCCCTGCGGTCATGGGGGTCCAGCCCAGCCGAAGGGGTCAATGCACAGGCACATGTGTGCACCAGCGCAGGCACACGTACATGCGTGCACCTCCCCACGCACATGCACACGCACACACATGCCAACACGCATGCACAAGCACGCAACGGCCAACACCTACGCACACGCAAGCACACAGGTGCACCAACCTATATACACGCACATGTGTGCACAAGCACACGAGTGTACAGGCCCATGCACATGCACATGTGTGCACAGACCCACGCACATGCATGAGCAGAGCCTTGCAACTACGCACACGTGCACATACCAACACGCACAAGCATGCACTGACCCGTGCACGTGCATGAACGTGCACAGATACACACACATGCACACGTGGGCACCAACTCATGCACATGCACACACATGCACAAACTCGGGCACATACATAAGCCTGCACAGACGCATGCATGTGCACACACGTGCACTGACACATGCATGGCAAAATATAAGCACAGATACACGCACACGAAAAATCGTGCACCAACACGTGCACCTGCACACGCATGCACTGACCCACGCACACGTGTGCACATAGCAATACACATACGCAAGCACGCACTGACCCATGCACACGCACACACATGCACCAAGCCATGCACATGCACATATACATGCACACGTGTGCAGAGACCACACACATGCACATGCATGCACAGAGCCATGCACATGCACACCCATGGACAGACCACACGCACGCACGCACGTGCACCAACACATGCACGTGCACAGGCTTGCTCCAACCTGTGCACATGCACACATGTGCACAGATCATGCACACGCACATGCGTGCACAGACCCACACGCATGCACACACGTGCACAGACCCACACACGCACACGTGTGTACATACTTGCACACACACCTTCTCCTGCCCAGCGACAACGCAAGGGTGCCGCACGCAGGCCAGGGCAGCCCCCCCCCAGGGTCTCCCGCAGCCCCCCAGCAGCCAGCCCTGCCCCAGCCCCCCCCCCCGCTCGGCTGCCCCACCCGGATTCCCAGCCCCGGACCAGCCCCAGCTCTTCACCACCCCCCTTCTCACCCCTTCGTCAGCCCCGGACCAGCCCAGCGCCAGCCCCATTCCCTTCTCATCCTCATCCCATCCTATCCCAGCCCCATCCAATCCCCATCCCTATCCCAGCCCCAGCTCCAGCCCCAGCCCCAGTCCATCCCCATCCCATCCCGCTCCCATCCCAATCCCATCCCATCCCCACCCCCCTCCCACCCCCATCCCAGTCCCATCCCTGTCCCATTCCATCCCCAGCCCAGCCCAGCCCCATCCTCATCCCACCTCCATCCCATCCTATCCCATCTCCATCCCGTTTCATCCCCAGCCCTATCCCCAGCCCCAACCCAGTCCCATCCCCATTCCATCCTACCCCATCCCAACCCGCAGCCCCAGCCCCAGCCCAGCTGATCCCCAGCCCATTCCCATCCCCATCCCCATCATGCCCCCATTCCCATCCCCATTCCATCCTTGTTCCCAGCCCCAGCCCATCCCCATTCTCATCCTCATCCCATCCCCATTCCCATCTCCATTCTCATCCCCATTCCATCCCCATCCCGTCCCATCCCCATTCCCATCTTCATTCTCATCTCCAGCCCCAGCCTCAGTCCATTCCCATCCCCATCCCATCCCACCCCATCCCAACCCCCATCCCCACCCTCATCCCCATCCCCGTCCCATGCCATCCACATCCCAGCCCCATCCCAGCCCATTCCCATCCCCATCCCGTCCCATCCCCATTCTCATCCCCATCCCATCCCCATCCTGTCCCTATCCCCATCTCCATCCCATCCCCTTCCCCAGCCCAGCCCAGCCCCAACCCTAGCCCCAGCCCATCCTATCCCATCTCCATCCCATTCTATCCCCAGCCCTATCCCCAACCCCATCCCCATTCCCATTCTCATCCCCATCCCCATTCCATTCCCATCCCATCCCCATTCCCATTCTCATCCCCATCCCCATTCCATTCCCATTCGCATCCTATCCCGTCCCCATCCCCATCACATTCCATCCCATCCCCATTCCCAGCCCCAGCCCCATCCCCATTCCCATCCCCATTCCCATTCCCATTCTCATCCCCATCCCCTTTCCCATTCTCATCCCCACCCCATCCCATCCCCATCCCATCCCCATTCCCATTCCCATTCTCATTCCATCCCCACCCCATCCCATCCCCATTCCCATTCTCATCCCCATTCCCATTCCATTCCTATTCACATCCCATCCCATCCCCATTCCCATTCCCATCCCATCCCCATCCCCACCCCCATCCTATCCCCATCCCATCGCCATTCTCATCCCCATCCCCATTCTCATCCCCATTCCCACCCCCATTACCACCCCATCCCCATCCTCATTCCCATCCCATCCCATCCCATCCCCATTCTCATCCCCATCCCCATTCTCATCCCCATTCCCACCCCCATTACCACCCCATCCCCATCCTCATTCCCATCCCATCCCATCCCATCCCCATTCTCATCCCCATCCCCATTCTCATCCCCATTCCCACCCCCATTACCACCCCATCCCCATCCTCATTCCCATCCCATCCCATCCCATCCCCATTCTCATCCCCATCCCCATTCTCATCCCCATTCCCACCCCCATTCCCATCCCCATCCCCATCCCATCCCATCCCATCCCATCCCATCCCATCCCATCCCATCCCTCCCCCCTCCCCTGCCCTCCCCAGCGGGTTCCCGCGGCGGGGGTGGTCCCTCCCCTCCCCTCTCCTCCCCTTCCCGGCCCGGCCCGGCCCGGCCCAGCCCGGCCATCGCTCCCTGATAAAGGCCTGGCCCGAACCCGCCCCGCAGCCGCGGCCATGGCGCGGGCGGCGCCGCCGGCGGCACCGGCACCGGCACCGGGACCAGGACCAGGACCAGGACCGGCACAGGGACCAGGACCAGAATCGTCATCGGCATCGCAGCCGGGACCAGGACCGGCACCAGGACCGGGACCAGGACCGGGACCAGGACCGGGACCAGGAGCGGCCCCGGGCGCGGGGCCGGGCTCGCGGGGCCGCTGCCGGGGCCGCCCGCAGCGCTACCGGCGCCACCCGAAGCCGCCCTACTCGTACCTGGCGCTCATCGCGCTCGTCATCCGCGCCGCCCCCGGCCGCCGCCTCAAGCTCGCCCAGGTACCGGCCCCGGCGCCCCGGCACCCCCCGGTACCCCCCAGGATCCCCCGGCACCCCCAGGATCCGCCGGGACCCCCAGGATCCCCCGGACGCCCCGCGACCCCCCGCGCCGGCGCCGGCGCCGCTGCGTCCCGCCCGCCCCGTCGGGGCAGCGCTCGGTGCCTGCGGGCCCGGGGCGGGGGGGTGTGAGTGTGTGTGTGAGTGTGAGTGTGAGCGTGAGTGTGAGCGCGCTGGGGGCGCGGCGCGCTGCGCTGTGCTGGGGGCCCGGGGACGCGGGGGGGCAGCGCGGCCGGATCCCGCCGCCGCCGTCGGTGCATATCATGCAAATGCCCCCGCGGGGGGCAGGATTAGGGGCCGCCAGGGCGCCGCGGGCTCCGTCGGGGTCCGGCTGTCGGGCCCGGGCTCTCCTCCCCCTCCAGCCGCCCGGGGTGTGGGGGGGGAGAGGATCCTGCCGGAGAGGGGCCCAGGCGTCCTGCTCCGGCCACGGGCGGGGGCTACGCAGCTCGCTGCCGTTTGACGGCAAAAGCGGCATCCTCGGCGGCAGCCGGCGGGTACCAGCGACGGGGCCCGCGGCCGGCGCGCCGGGAGCCGCGGGGTCCCGCCGGGTGCCGGTACCGGCGCGCCGGGAGCCGCGGGGCCCCGCTCGGTACCGGGCAGGGTTACGCCCGGGGTGAGCCCGGGAGCTTTGCACCGGGTCGGCTGCGCCGGGCGCCCCGGGGCGCAGCGGCAGCCCCCGGCTGACCCCGGCCGCCCCCGCAGATCATCCAGGAGATCAGCAGCCTCTTCCCCTTCTTCTCGGAGGGCTACCAGGGCTGGAAGGACTCCATCCGCCACAACCTCTCCTCCAACGCCTGCTTCGCCAAGGTGGGCGCTGCGGGGCTGCTCCCGGGGCGGGGGGCGGGGGGCGCAGGGGGTCCCATGGCGGGGGGCACAGGGCGCTGGGGTCCCATTCTGGGTCGGGGTCCTGTTCCCAGGGCACGGGTGAGGGGGGCTGGGGTCCCGCTCCGGGTGGGGGTCCCGTTCCCACAGCACAGGGGGGTCACGGGTTCCACTCCGGGTCGGGGTCCCATTCCCGGGGGTCCCGCTCCCGCGGTGCCGTGTGGGGGGGCCGGGGCCCCCCTGGGCCGCTGCCACCGCCAGCCCGTGCCCAGGTGCTGAAGGACCCGGCCAAGCCCAAGGCCAAGGGCAACTACTGGACGGTGGACGTGAGCCGCATCCCGCCGGACGCCCTCAAGCTGCAGAACACGGCCGTGGCGCGGCAGGAGGCGGCCGCCTTCGCCCGCGACCCCTGGCGCCCTTCGTGCTGCAGGGCCGCCCCTACCGCGGCGGCGCCGGGGGGCCGCCGCAGCCCCCCGCCCCCCCGGCCGGCCCCGAGCCGGGCGCCAGCCCCCGCGCGGCCGCCCGGCCCCCCCGGCACAGCTCCGGCTTCTCCATCGCCTCCCTGCTCCGGGACTTCCAGGACGTGGGGCTGGCAGGCGAGCCGGACCCCCCGGCCCCCCGCCTCGCCGCCCCGCCACCGCCGCTCTGGGGCAGCCCCCCGGGCTCGGGCGAGCGGGAGCCGGGCACCCCCCGGGCCGGGCTGCCGGGGGGCTCGGGGGCACCCGCCGCCGCCACCGCCGAGGGCGGCCCCCGGCCCCCGTCGCGGGCGCCGGGCTGGGGGCAGCTGCCCACCTCGTACAGCACCGGGGTGGCCCCCAACGCGGTGGCCCCGGGCAGCGGCGCCCCGCTGCTCGCCCTGCCCTGCTGCGCCTACCGGGCCGGCAGCCCCCCGTGCTGGGCGCCGGGGCCCCCCCGCACCCCCCGCCCGCCGCCCGCCGCCGACCTCGACGTGCCGCCCAACAAGAGCGTCTACGACGTGTGGCTGAGCCACCCCGGTGACATGGTGCACCCCGCGCTCTACGGCTAGGCGCCCCCGCGGCCCCCCGGCGCCACGCGCCCCCCAACCGCCTCGCGCGGCCCCCGGGCAGCCGGCCCTGGCCCCCCCGCTGCACCCGCACAGACATCCTGGCACCCCTTGGCACCCACGCAGACGTCCCCGGCACCCCCCTTGCACCCACAGAGATGTCCTGGCACCCTCTTGCACCTGCACACGTCCCCATCACCCCCTTTGCACATGCATAGATGTCCCCGGCACCCCCTTGCACCCACAGAAATGTCCCCGGCACCCTCTTGTACCCACACACGTGTCCCCATCACCCCCTTGGCACCCGCACAGACGTCCCCGGCACCCCCTTGCACCCACAGAGACGTCCTGGCACCCTCTTGTACCCACACACGTGTCCCCATCACCCCCTTGGCACCCACACAGACGTCCCCGGCACCTTTGCAGACCCCCCCGTCAGCCCCACTTGCACCCACGTCAGACGTCCCCACCACCCGTCGCACCTGCACGGACCTCCCTGTCTGTCCCCCCCCGCCCCCACGCAGTGTCCCTGTCTGTCCCCCCCCTGCACCCTCGCAATGTCCCCCTCCCCCCGCGCCCTTGCAGATGCTGCTGTGCCCAGGGGCTCCGAGCCTGCTGGAGGGGGGGGGGCTCCTCGAGTGGGGGCCACGCTGGCACACACTTGCCCCACGGGTGCGCGAGGGGCCAGGGTCTCCCTGGGGGACCCCCCTGAGCACCGGCCCCTCTGCGGGGGGCCCCTCGGGCCACTGTGGGGCCACCCCAATAAAGGCAGGCACGGAGCCCGGCTGGCTGGTGTGTGCGCCGGGGGGGGGGATGGGGGGGGGACGCTGCGTGCACGCAGGCCGGGGTGGGCGTGCGGGAGCACCCACGCGCACGGGTGCATGCACCTGCCCATGGGTGGGGGGGCGCAGGGGGGCTCCCCCCCACCGCAGCTGCACCCGCACCCCCGAGCCAGCACTGCAGACCCAGGCCGGCCCCCCCCAGAGGCGGCCGGGGCACCCGGGTGGGTCCCCAAGGGCAGCAGTGGGGCAGAGCGGGGGGGGGGGCTCCCGTGCCCCCAGCAGCGGCCCCTCCGAAACGCAGGGGGCGAAGCGGCCACAAGAGCCCCCCTGCCCCAGCACCGCCCCCTCAGCCAGGGCGCCCTGCTCTGCTGCGTCCCCCCCATAGCCCCTCCCCGCCACTGGGCCCTGGCTGCCCCAGCCCAGCCCCACACCTCCACGGCCCCTGCTCCCCAGTGCCCTGCACCCCCCGCGCGCCCCCCCCCCCCGTCCCCTGCTCCCCAGTGCCTCCCTGGCCCCACCTCCCCCGGCTGCATCCCCACATCCCCTGCCCCCCAGCCCCCGTGCCCCGCACCCCTCCCCCTCCCCGGCCCCTCCCCCCACCCACCCCACCCCAGCCCCCAGCCCATCCGCCGCCCATCAAGGCCCCTTCGCCCCGGCGGCGGCGGAGGAGCCGCGGTGGCGGCCGCGGCCCTTTGCACAACAAAGGCGGCGGCGGCGGCGGCCCCGGGCGGGGGGCGCGGGGGGGCCGGCCGGGCCCTGCCCCCTCGGGACCCCCACGGGCACCCGCCCCTCTGCACCGGGACCCCCACGGGCACCTGCCCCCCACCTGCCCCAGGACCCCCACAGGCATTGCCCCCTATCTGCTCCAGGACCCATATGGGCATCTGCTCCCCACCTGCCCCACAACCCCCGGGACCCCCAAGGGCACCTGCCCCCCTGCCCCAGGACCTCCATGGGCATCTGCCCCCCACCTGCCCCAGGACCCCCATGGGCACCCTCCCCCAGCTGCCCCGGGACCCCCACGGGCATCTGACCCCCACCTGCCCCACGACCCCCACAGGCACCCACCCCCAGCTGCCCCGGGACCCCTATGGGCACCTGTCCCCCCTGCCCTGGGACCCCCACGGGCATCTGCTCCCCCCCTGCCCCGGGACTCCCACGGGCATCTGACCCCCACCTGCCCCACGACCCCCACAGGCACCCACCCCCAGCTGCCCTGGGACCCCTATGGGCACCTGTCCCCCTGCCCTGGGACCCCCATGGGCATCTGCCCCCCACCTGCCCCGGGACCCCCGGGACCCCCACGGGTACCTGCCCCCAGCTGCCCCGGGCCCCCATGGGCATCTAACCCTCTGCCCTGGGACCCCCGGGACCCCCACGGGCACCTGCTCCCCCTGCCCCGGGACCCCCAGGACCCCCATGGGCATCTGCCCCCCACCTGCCCGAGACCCCCCATGTTTCCCCGGGGGCTCTGCCCCCCACCTGCCCGCCCCGGCCGAGCCCGGCGGCTGGGCCGGGCCCGTCCCCGCCTGCCCCGGGGGGGTGCTCGGCCCCTGATAAAGCCCCGGCCCGACCCGGCGCCACCGTGTCGGAGCCCTGCTGAGCCGGGCCGGGCCGGGCCGAGCCGAGCCGAGCCGAGCCGAGCCGAGCCGAGCCGAGCCGAGCCAAGCCAGGCCGGTCGGAGCAGAACCGAGTCGAGCCGAACCGGGCCGAGCCGAACCGAACTGGGCCGGGCCGGGGGGTGCCAAGCGGGGCAGAGCCGAACCGAGCCGGGCCGGGCGCCCATGGCGGAGCCGCGGGCGGGCAGGAAGCGCTACCGGCGCCACCCGAAGCCGCCCTACTCGTACCTGGCGCTCATCGCGCTCGTCATCCGCGCCGCCCCCGGCCGCCGCCTCAAGCTCGCCCAGGTACCGGCCCCCCCGGCGCCCCGGGACCCCCCAGGGATCCGCCGGGACCCCCCGGCCCCGGCGCGCCGGGCAGCGCTGCGCGCCCCGTCGGGGCTGCGCTCAGCCGCGGTGCGGGACGGCGGGGGACGGGGAGCCCCGGGGCGCGGGACTGGGAGCACTGGGCTGCGCTGGAAGCCCCGGGGTGCGGGACTGGGAGCACTGGGCTGCGCTGGAAGCCCCGGGGCGCGGGACTGGGAGCACTGGGCTGCGCTGGAAGTCCCGGAGTCTGGGACCGGGGGGCGCTGGGCTGTGCTGGAAGCCCCGGGGTGCAGGACTGGGAGCACTAGGCTGCACTGGGAGCCGCGGAGTGTGGGATTGGGGGGCGCTGGGCTGCGCCGGGCACCCCGGGGAGCGGGACTGGGAGCCCTGGGCTGCGCCGGGAGCCCCGGGGCGCGGGACTGGGAGCACTGGGCTGCGCTGGAAGTCCCGGAGTCTGGGACCGGGGGGCGCTGGGCTGTGCTGGAAGCCCCGGGGTGCAGGACTGGGAGCACTAGGCTGCACTGGGAGCCGCGGAGTGTGGGATTGGGGGGCGCTGGGCTGCGCCGGGCACCCCGGGGAGCGGGACTGGGAGCACTGGGCTGCGCCGGGAGCCCCGGGTTGTGGGACTTGGAGCACTGAGCTGTGCTGGAAGCCCCGGGGTGCGGGACTGGGAGCACTGGGCTGTACTGGAAGCCCCGGGGTGCGGGACTGGGGGACACTGGGCTGCACCAGGAGCCCCGGGTTGTGGGACTGGGAGCACTGGGCTGTGCTGGAAGCCCCGGGGCGCCCCGGGGCACAGCGGCAGCCCCCGGCTGACCCCGCCGCCCCCGCAGATCATCCAGGAGATCAGCAGCCTCTTCCCCTTCTTCTCGGAGGGCTACCAGGGCTGGAAGGACTCCATCCGCCACAACCTCTCCTCCAACGCCTGCTTCGCCAAGGTGGGCGCTGCGGGGCTGCTCCTGGGGCGGGGGGCGGGGGGCGCAGGGGGTCCCATGGCGGGGGGCACAGGGCGCTGGGGTCCCATTCTGGGTTGGGGTCCTGTTCCCAGGATGCGGGAGGCTGGGGGTCCTGCTCTGGGCTGGGGTCCCGTTCCTGGGGGGCTGGAGGTCCTGCTCCGGGTGGGGGTCCATTCCCAGGGCAGAGGGGTGGGCAAGGGTCCCACTCCAGGTCGAGGTCCCATTCCCAGGGTGTGGGGAGGCCTGGGGTCCCGTGGCAGGGGACAGAGGGGCTGGGGTTCCACTCCGGGTCGGGGTCCCATTCCCGGGGGTCCCGCTCCGGCGGTGCCGTGTGGGGGGGGCCGCGCCCCCCCCGCGCCGTTGCCACCGCCAGCCTGTGCCCAGGTGCTGAAGGACCCGGCCAAGCCCAAGGCCAAGGGCAACTACTGGACGGTGGACGTGAGCCGCATCCCGCCGGACGCCCTCAAGCTGCAGAACACGGCCGTGGCGCGGCAGGAGGCGGCCGCCTTCGCCCGCGACCTGGCGCCCTTCGTGCTGCAGGGCCGCCGCTACCCCCGCGGCCCCCGGCCCGCCCCCCCGGGGGGGCCCCCGGCGCCCCCCCGCCCCGGCGCCCCGCTGCAGCCCCTTCTCCATCGAGCGCCTGCTGCAGACGCTGCCGCCGGCCGCTGCCCCGCACCGGGCGCTGAGCGCGGCCCCCCCGGCGTGGGGGGAGGCGCCGACCCCCCCCGGGCTGGCCATGGCCCTGGTGCCCCCCTGCTTCACCCTCGGCCCCCTGCCCTGCTGCGCCTGCCTTGCCCCCCCCGACCCCGGCGGGGCCCCCCGGCCGCTCTGGCCCCCCAAGGAGCTCGGTGAGCCCTGGGCGCTGCCCCCCCTCCACGGCACTTCCCTGGGCCCCTGGGGCTGCTGAGGGAACCAGCCCCCATGGGGCCAGTGCAATAGGGGGGGCCACCGGGGTGCCCCCCAGGTGGCCACCGTGTGCCCCCTGCCCCCGAGCCAGGCACCACTGAGAGGGTGGCGCGTCCTGGGGACGGGCTCCCCCCCCCCGGATGCTGCGTCCCCCAGGACTGGGCCCACGGGGGGGGGAATCTGCACCCTGGGGACAGGTACTGTGGTGGGGGGGTGCCCCATCCCACCCACACGCGGGCTCCAGGTGGGAAGCCGCATCCCGGGATGGGGACCGGGAGTGGGATGTCCCATCCCGGGATGGGGACTATGCCGTGCTCTGGGGATGGGGGCCCCAGGTGGGACGTCATGTCCCAGGGACGGGGACCCCGGGGGGAGGCCACATCCCAGGACGGGGACCCGGGGGGAGGCCACGTGCCACCCACACCCCGCAAACAGGGATGCCACATCCCGCCGGGGACGGGGCCCGCGGTGCGGCACGCGCTCAGCAGCTACCAATAAAGGCGTGGCGAGAAGGAGCTGTGGTGGGTGCTCAGCACCTGACGGGACCACATGGCGCAGGTGTGCAAGTGGCATGGGTGTGCAAAGGCACATGGGAGTGCGAGAAGCATGTATGTTCAAGGGGGGCACAGAGTGCAAAAGGTGCATGGGTGTGCAAAGAGCATGTATGTTCAAGAGGGTCACAGGACACACAAAGGGGCTTGGAGTGTGCAAGGGGCATGTGTGCAAGGGCCGTATATGTTCAAGGGGGTCACATAGTGTGCAAGGGGCATCAGTGTGCAAAGGAGTGTGGGGTGTGAAAGGACAAGGGAGTGCGAGAGGAATGGGTGTGCGAGCGGGCACATGTGCACAAGGGGGCATGGGCGGGCGAGCGGGATATGGGGTGTGCAAGGGAGCGGGGGGGCGCAGGGTGTGCCAGGGGGGACGCGCGTGCAAACCGGGCACAGGGGCGGGGGCATCCTGGGGTGGCTCCCCGCGGCACACCAGGGGTGGTGGCACCCTCGGGTGTCCCTGGGCACCCCCAGGATGTGCCCAGAGGGTCCCCAGGCCTCCCAGAATGCCTCTGCGTGGCCCTAGGGTGCTCCCGGGATTTTCTGTGGGTGCAGTACTGGGTGCGTGGCCCCCGGGGACACGCGTGGGCGCAGCGCCGGGCACGCGTGGGCAGTACCAGGCTCACGGGGACACTCGTGGACGCAGCGCCGGACACGCGCGGGCAGTGCCAGGCGCGCGGGCAGCGCCGGGCGCGCGGCCCCCGGCGACACGCGTGGGCGCAGCGCCGGGCTCCGTTGGTCACTCGCTCCCGCCGCGGTGCCGCCCCGCGCCGCCAGGGGGCGATGCCTCCCAATCGCGGCACCGGGCGCTCTAGGCCCCGGAATCTCCATGGTTTCGACCCTTCCGCCGCCGCCTCTCTAGCCCGCCACTCTGTTGCTTCTGCCCTGCCGCCGGGGCCGGGGCCGGGGCGGGGTAGGGAGAGGGGCGGAACGGGAACGGGGGGAAACTGGGACCAGCCTCTCGGCGGGTCTGTACCGAGTATACCGGGGCGGGACGCCGGTACCGGGTGCCTGGGGGGTCCGTTCCGGGGAGGGGCATCGATACCGGGTGCCCCGGGGGGTCCGTACCGGAGATACCGGGGGGCGCCCGTACCGGGTGACTGGGGGGTCCGTACCGGGGATACCGAGGGGGCGCCGGTGCCGGGTGCCCCGGAGGGTCCGTACCGGCGATACCGGGAGACGCTGGTACCGGGTGCCCGGGGGGCAGTACCGGAGAGGCGCCGGTGCCGGGGGGACGCCGGGTGCCCGGGGGGGCAGTACCGGGGGGGGCGCCGGTGCCGGTGCCCGGGGGGCCGTGCCGGCTGTAGGAGGGCACGAGCAATAAAAGGAGAGCGGAGCAGCGGCGGGCGGTGACGCGGGCTGGCAGGCGGGCGACAGGCCCGGGGCCGGGGGGGCTCCCCGCCCTGCCGCCGTCCCGCCAGCGAGCCCGGTGCCTCCCAGCCCGCGCCCGGCGGGCCCCCGGCCCCGGCCGCCGTTCCCAGGGTTCCCGCAGGCAGCCCGTGCCCGGGAACGGCCTTCGCTCGTGGGGGGCCGCCGGGGCGCACGGCGATGGGTGGCTGGGGGGGGCGCTGGGAGGCCCGGGGGGGGAGGGGGGGGCTGGGGGCGCACCGGGGGCCCGGGGCGCGGGAGGGGGCGCGGGGCGGAGGCGGGGCCCGGCTGGGGGCGTGGCTCCCCACAGGCTCCGCCCCCTCACGTGAGCTCCCGCGCCCATTGGCCTCACCTCCATTATGTCGCGCGGCCGGCCCCGCCCCCGCTCCAGGCCCCGCCCCCTCATTGGGGAGGGGTCAGCGGGGCTCGGGGGGGGTGGAGGGAAGCGTCCAGTTTTCACTTAAAACCCCCGAAGGGGGCGGGGTCGGCGCCGCTCGCCCTCCTATTGGCCGGCGCCGGCCGGGTCCCGCCCCCCGCGCGCCGCGATTGGCCACGGCGCTGACGGCACGGAGGGTGGGGGGGGTCGGGCCGGCCAAGATGGCGGCGGCGGCGGCCGTGGCGGGGTGAGGCGGCGGCGGCGGCGGCGATGTCCGGGGCGGAGGAGCGCGAGGCCGGCGGCGGCGGCGGCGGCGGGGGCCCGGCCGCCTCCTCCTCCTCCTCCTCGGCGGCGCCCGCCTCCTCGGCGTCCCCCGGCGGGCTGGGCGAGGCGGGCGGCGCCGAGGAGCCCGGCGCGCTGCTCGGCGGGGCCCGGCAGCACGGCGAGGCGGGCGGCGACCCCGACGCGCCGCCCAAGAAGCGGCTGCGGGCGGCCGGGGCCGGCCCGGGCGGGCCCGAGGGCGCCGCGGGCAGCGTGAAGCTGGAGGAGCGGCTCTACTCCGTGCTGTGCTGCACCGTGTGCCTCGACCTGCCCAAGGCCTCGGTCTACCAGGTACCGGCCCGACCCCCCCCCCCCGCCCCCCGGGGCTCCCCCCGCCTCACCGGCCGCTTCCCGACCCGCCTCCCCCCCCCACACACACACACAGTGGGGCCTCTCACCGGCCGCCCCCCGCCTCGGGGCTTCCCCCTAGCTCAGCGGCTGCCCGAGGCTGCCCCTCTTCCCCCCACAGTTAAAATATTCCCTCCCCCCGCTGGTCACCGATCCTCTTCCTCTCCCTGGGAGCTTTCCCCCAGCTTTGGCAACAGTCCGTGACACCTTTTCCACCTGAGCGCCTCCCCCTGCCCTGGTCACTGTTCCCCCCCTCCCCGGGCTTTCACCCTGGTCACTAGATACCTCCTTACCCCCCCCCCCCCAGTCTTTTGGCTCCCTGCCCCACTCGCCATAACGCTTCCCCCTCACGCACACCCTGGTGACACCTGGCAGCCGGCTGGGATGGACTGAGTTGCCCCCCTTCCCCCCCCCCCCCAGCACTTGCTCTGCTGAAGGGGGGGGGACTCTCCCTCTGGGCTTCCCTTTCCCCCACGGGGAGTTTGAGGTGCATTCCCCTGCCCCCCATCTTGGGGATCTCCCCCATGCCCCCCCCCCCACTGGGGATTTGAGGTGCATTCCCCTGCCCCCCATCTTGGGGATCTCCCCCATGCCCCCTCCCCATTGGGGATTTGAGGTGCATTCCCCTGCCCCCCATCTTGGGGATCTCCCCCATGCCCCCCCCATTGGGGATTTCAGGTGCATTCCTCTGCCCCTCATCTTGGGGATCTCCTCCATGCCCCCCCCCCCCCATTGGGGATTTCAGGTGCCTCCCCCTGCCCCCCATCTTGCGGCTCCCTCCCGTAGTGCCTCCTCCATTGGGGGTTTAAGGCGCATCCCCCTGCCCCCCTTTTGGGGCTCTCTCACATGGCCTCAACTACCCCTCCCCCCATTGAGGGTTTCAGGTATATACCCCTGCACCCCACCTCAGGGCTTTCCCACATGACCCCCCCCCTCCCCACAGGGGGTTTTAGGTGCGTCCCCCTGCCCTCCACCTCGGGCCTCTGCCCTGTGACCCCCTCCAGTTGGGGGTTTCGAGTCCGTCCCCCTGCCCCCATCTCGGGGCTCTCCCCCATGCCCCCCCTCCCCCAACTGGGGATTTCAGGTGTGTCCCCCTGCCCCTCATCTCTGGGTATCGAGCCCCCCTAGCCATTTGCCTCATCCTGAGTGACACCCCCTGCCCTGCTTTCAGATTCCCCCCCCCAGACACCCCCTGCAGCTTTTGTATGGCCTCAGAGGCTGCCAGAGGGCCCCCCCGGCTGGGCAGCTCTGACTCCCCTCCTCCTCCTCCTCTCTGCTGGGCCCCGGCCAGCTGCTCCCCAGGGCAGGCCATCCCCGTCAGCAAGCCCCCCTTCCTTGGCCGCTGGGGCTGCGGGGACGTGCGCCTGGGTCCGGCTCCTTCCAGTTCCCGGGGCTGCGGTCCCTCGAGGCGCGCACGGACCGGAGGGGAGGGAGCCCTTTTCCGTGCCAGGCGGCTCCTGGGAGGGCCTTCGTCCGAGCCCGCTGCCCGGGCTGAGCCGCCCCCCTCCGCGGGGTCCCGGTGCTCCGACCCCCCTCGCTAGCTCTGCACGCTTCCCTCTTCCGAGAGCTCCGCGGAGCGGAGACGCTGCCGGGAAAGGAGCCGGCTGGCATCGCCTCTCCCTCCCCTCGCCTGAGTCTCGGGCCGCGGCAGGGCTCGTGTGGCGGGCTGATCCGGGAGGAGCGACGTGGGAGCGCTGCTCTCCCAGGCCAAACCTGTTTTACTCCATCCTGAGTTTGTTTCCCCGCTGAGCGGGGTTGTGTGATGGTGGATGGCGGTGACTTTGGGCTCGCTGCCAGCTGCGACTTCCTACACTGAGATGCAGCTAAGGCCGAGGGTTTTATCGGAGCAGAGTGGCTGGAGGTGCCAGAAGCTCCCGGCCTGTTATATAAACGTTGTGTGCAGACACGTTTGTTTCTGTTGACGGGATTCAAATCTGCGCTTAATTTTGGCACCTCTCCCCGGAGCGGCGGTACCGCTGCTCTCCGGCCGCCCGGTTCCCCTCGTGGCTGGGCAGCGGCGGCAGCGCGGCGCGGTTCGGCAGGTGCCGCCGGCCTTGCCAGCATCCATTTTGCGCGACGCTGCCCCGCCGGCGCTGCCAGGGCTCTGCCGAGCGCTGCCTCCCGCCTGCGGTCGTCAGAGGATCACCGAGACGAGTGCTCGGCCCTCTCCGTCGGAGCGGAGCCGGGCGGAAAGACGAGGCGGCTCCTGCCCGTGCGGCGCTCGGGCCGGACCGCTCGGCTCCGCAGGGGAGAAGGAGAAGAGAGGCCGTCGGGGCCTTGCACTTAATTCCCACAGCTGTGAACGCAAAGGGGGGACGTGAACTAGGCGAAGGAGAACGAGCTCGAAAGCCCCGATGGCGGGAGTATGTGACTCGAATTAGCCACGAGCCCAAATGCAAAGGTCATTGCCTTGGTGATGTTACACTTTGCTGATCAGATACTAATAATACCCGCCCGGCCACTGATGTGACAGTAGCGTAAGATGGCAGAGCTGCGCTGTCGCGAGGCAGGAAAGGGAGCTTGCGCCTGGGCTCGCTTCGCGTGGGGCTGGGTCGTTCACGTGAAGTTTTACAGGCTCCGGTGAGATGGCTCCGCGCTTCTCGAGCCCTCAGGGGCGAAGGGAGACGGGGAGGTTGGTCAGCCGCCCGAAAGCAGGCGGCGGCGAGGAGGGGACGGGCTTTGCCCTGAAGAGCTTCCTATGAAAGCAGATCCCCTACCTGGGGCGGTGAGATGTTGTGGGGAGGGATCAGAGGGGCCCTCCCGCCTCTCCCCCGCCTTAGCCTGGCACTCAGCAATTCCCCTCCGTAGCGTAAATCTGTAATTCAGCTTTTTTTTTCTTCCTGACAGAGAACAGGAGAAGGGAGAGGGCAACTTCTGCCCCCTAAGCTGGGGGTCACTGGCAGGATAGGACAACGGCCACCTCCTGGTGACACGAGGAGGGTTGTGAGATCCCTGCTGCTTTTTGTAAGCCAAGCACTGTGATTTTGGGGGGCAAGGCTGGTTTGAACCAGTCTGCAACTCTGCTGTAGCTATGGAATTCCCCTGGCAGAGTCGATTAAGAGCGTTAAAATGTTACCGGAGACAAAATAGCTGTGCCTGGCGAGAGCGCCCCGTGGACGCGAGCCCGCGGAGCGCAGCGTCTTTGCTCGCAGGCCTGCTCGGGGCCTGCTGAAGCCAGCTTTGTGCCCCCGCCGAGGGCACCTAACGAACCTGATCAGATGCACGGCTTTTATCCGGGATGGCAGAGAGGTTGTTCCAGGGGTGCCTCGGCTTTTTTGCCTGTCCTCAGTAGAGATTAGGATTTGGTCTGAGCGGGAGAGTCCTTGTGGCCGACGGGCTCCCCGAGGCCTCGGGCAGCTGGATTTGCTTCTAGCTCCGCACCCGCTGCTGCCGTATTTCAGCTTCTCGCCCGTGAACCGGCGGGAGAGTAACGAATGCTAAACGTAACGGCAACTGCTGCTGAGGGCTTTGGGGAGCCATATGTGCCCAGGAATCCGCGGGCCGCTTCTGCGGCAGATGTCTAACCCCGTGTCTTCGTGGGCTGCCGTGGCTGCTCAAAGGAGCCGCTGACAGGCGGCTCCTCGCGGGCTCCTCTCCCTTCCGCGCGAACGAGGAAGGGCGCTCGAAGCCAGGCGAGTCCTGCCTGTGCCGCGAGCTCGCCCCGCGCCCCGGGGGCAGCGGCTCTTGCCCCGTGTTGACTGTCTGCAGCCAGGCCGGCGAGGGCCTCGGGGAGCGTGCGCGGGGAGCCTCAGCAAGTGGAACCGTAGCTAGCTCGTTTGCGTCCGAACCGCGCTCCGCTTTGCTGGCCTGCCTCGTTGAGGGGCGAGGCGTTGGCCTGGCCTGGCCCGCCTTCGGGGGAGAAAGGCGAACGATCTCTGTGCTTGGGCCGGCAGGGCCGGGAGTTCCCGCAGGACGGCAGCGCGACGTGGTGCCGTGCTGTAGCCTAGGTGTCCCCGAGATCTGGCGGCGCAGAGGGCGGGGAGCTGCTACGTGCCAGACCTGCCCGGGGGCCGCCGTGATGGCGCGCACGGGACTCTTTGCGATAGCTACCTGTAAACACGGTTGGTTTTCACTGATGTTTTTGTATCCTATCTAAGTAAAACGAGTACTCAGCAAAGCCCAAGGGTGGAGCGCGCTCCTACAAGGACGGTCCAGCTCCTTCGAGGACTGCCCAGGTACTGGGCGACCGTTTCGTCGGACAGCAAGGAGGAGTTTTCCGAGTGCTGCGATGGCCGGTACTTTCCTCCGTCGTGCCCGTGGGGTGACGTGCCAGGAGGCTGAAATGGCACCGCTGCCAGCTTCCGCGGGCCACCACAGCGCTCCGCAGCCGGCCGGAGCGTAAACGCAGGCTGGTCCCGCCCCGGGGGCTCCGCTTACCGCCCCGGTGACGTGGCCACGCGGCGAGGCCGGAGCCGCCGGGCCGGCACAGGGAGGGACGCGCGAGGCGGCGTCCGTAATTGCGGGGAGAGGCAGAGCCAGCGCACGAGGGTCTCCGTCGTGCCTGCTGCCTGTGGCGCCCGCCTGGAGTTTCTAGCGGCTCGGTTACGGCTCTCCTTGGTAGGTCGCCGGCTGTCAGATGGGTTTCTCAAGGCCTGAAATGAAAGACTCCAATAAACGGCTGAAAGGCGGCCAAGGCGGTCTTGAGCAGCTGTAATTACACACGTGTGCCTCCGAGGAAATGTAGCCGCGGTGTTTGCGGGAGCGCTGAGCTGGCGCTCGGCTGCCAAGCGGCTCCGGCTCGCCGGTGCGCCAGTATTTTTAGCGCGGCAGCAGAAAGGCCCGCGGGCCGGGTCCCCCCGCGCCGCTCTCGCTACGGCGGTGCTGGCGCGCTGGAAGCGGCGCCCTGCCGCCTCTCTGCCCTCCCTGCTGCCGCCGGGCTCTGGAGGGAGGTGTTAACAGGGCGCCTGCGTCCTCCTGGAAACTTCAGCAGCTCCTTAATGATCGCGGTCTGGGCTTGAGCTGCTGTGAGCAGGGTCCAGATTATTGCGGATCGCTCGGGAATATTCCCAGGCAAAACCTTAGTGCTGTTCTGACGAGGTAACGCGGCGCGGCAGCGTGCTCGTCTGCGGAAATGACCGTCTGCGGCAATTCAAACCTTCGGTCTTGTAGGTTAATTTAAATGCATCCGGCTTGATACCGCGGGCTGCCTTTTGCATAGAGGGGTGAGCTCATAAGTCTCGGGAATTTGCAAGAGGAAATTCTTGTACCGGTAGTAAGTTTACTGTAATATGTTAATGACTTTGATTGCTTCCAGACTTAAACGCCTGGCTGCGTGCTGCGCGTCGCTGTAACTGCTGAGGCAATTTGCCGCCCGTCGCCGCGGGCCGCTCCAAAGGCGAGAGCAGGAGAGACGTCTGCGGCGCCCGGCGCGGGCTCCGCTCGCTCCGGTGCGAGCTGCGTGCCAGCAGGTGGACTCAAGCAGGCATCCAGCCGTGTCCGGTACGGCAACCGCCTTCCCGCTCCGTGCTCGCTTTCCTTGGCAAGCTTAGCTGCAGCTGGAGGCTCGCAAGCTCCCCTGCCACCCTTTCCCAACTCACTTCAAGCCTGTGAGGCCTGGTGCAGCAGGGGTTACGGCTGGGGGAAGCTGGTAGCTCTCCAGAGTGCTTGGGCTGCCCAGACCTCTGTTTAGCACCTCTGTTCAGCGGGATCTGGCTGGAACGTCTCGCAGCTGTGCTGGCTGGGTGACCGTGCCAGCAGAAAGCTTGGCTTTGCTGCTGGAAACCCCAGCACCTGCGGGAGGGCGCTGCTCCGCTTACTCCGTGGAAACTCTAGTACCCGCGCTAATGCCGGAGGCCAGAAATACAGCCACGAAGGTTCACAGCGGCAGAAGGGTTGGCGGGACCTCTGGAAATCAGCAGTGCAACCCCTCTACACAGCTTTCGAATATCTCTGGGGATGGAGACTCCACAACCACTCTGGGCAACCTGGTAGCACCGGAGGTCAGGCTCAGCGGACTCATCCACTCGTGGCGTCCCAGCCTGGGGTCTTGTCCGTAGGAGGACCTGGAGGCCCGGCACAGCCCTCCACAGTGTGGTCGTGAGTCATTCGGTAGAGCCTGCGTTCGCACGTGCGCCGTGGTTGACTTCAGCTTCTGTAAGAGCCATAACTTTTAATGACGGGGTGTGTTTTGGGGGAGTCTTTGCTCCCGCTTTGCATGTCGCTCTCCGGCGTTTAGTCTCGAGTGGGTTCCGATCCGGCATAAACAACCACCCCAAAGAGGGCCGAGCCGCAAGTGCTTCGCTGGAGTTTCCTGCTGGGGCATCGCAGCAGATGAGATTATCTGACTTATCAGCCTGCAGGCTGCTTTTCAGAATAGCTCATAAGAGGTTAATGAACGATAGATGATTCTGCCACATCTAGACACTACAGGTATTTTGGAGTCTAGACTCTGTCACTTAGTTTACTACAGAGGTGTAAGGTGAGGACAGTTTAAGGATTGCTCGTTTCCAAGGAGGAGCGGGGGTGAGGGGTTTTCCAGAGAGCGGTTTGGAGGAAGGATGGCTCCTGTGTTTCCTGGAAGGCAGTGATGTCTGCTGGAACGGGCTCTTCCTCTCTTTCACACGGGTTTTGGGGCAGGTCTCGCGTTCTGCGTTCTCTCTGCTGTGCTCCTGCGCAGCAGGAAGAAAATCCACAACCTTTT
Source organism: Rhea pennata (assembly GCF_028389875.1). NCBI lineage: Eukaryota > Metazoa > Chordata > Aves > Rheiformes > Rheidae > Rhea > Rhea pennata. The sequence goes on from NC_084664.1 coordinate 163,751,786, forward strand.
GGAACTGGAACAATTAATTTCTTTTGCAAGCAGATAAGTCGCTAATCTCTGTGGCAGGGTCAGGCCTTTCCCATCTCTGCTGCTGTGGTGAAGATTAAGCTTTTCTGTAAGTGCTCAAGGGGAGGCTTTTAACGAGGTCCTGCTTGTCCGGCCGCCGTGTGTCTCGCTGGGGCTCGCGGGCTCCTCGGAGCAGCCCCGAGCGGCTGCAGGCCCGGCGCCGGCTTGGGTGGCCACGTGTCGCCGAGGAGCCTTCGCGTCGCCCCCGTCCGTGTGGGACGTGGGTTCGGCAGCGTCCTGGGCGCTGGAGGCACCTGGGGGAAGGTGGCTGGGCTGGGGGCAGCGGGCCGGGGGCCACGGGCCGGCCCCGCGGCTGCCGGCACCTTCGGTTTCGGTGCCCTGTGCTGCCTCCGTGTCGCAGGCTGGAAGGAGAGCGCCTGCTGTGCTCCGCAGGCACCTCGCCGCGATACAGCTATCCACGGGCTCTGCTCGGGGAACTGCCCTGTTCTTATTAGTCTCCTGCCCAGCTGATGTCTTGCCGTCAGCAGCTGTGGGGCCTGTCCTGAGGGTGACGAGCCAAATCCACGTCCTGTTCCGAGTGTGCCTTAGGCACCTGTGTTTGTGCACAAAATATTCCAACCTAGAAGTGTTTTTTTTTTAAAAAAAAAAGCTCGTCACATGGCAGCTCCTGCTGCTTTCAGCCTCTTCAGAAGCTAGTCTGAACTTGTGGGTTCCAGCTGGCAATCCTGCGCGGTCGCTGGGAGACGCTTAGGAAACCTCCTTGTGTAGTCTGCGTTCGAGGCTGCTGTCCCGCCTGCTGCAGGCAGTGCCTGCGTGCTTCCTTCCTGCGCAGCTGGGACGAGGTCCTCCCGTCCCGCTGGGCTCGACGGAGGCCTTCCCCTCTTGCAAGCTGATGAGCGCTTCTGGAGTGCTGCAGTCCTGCAAAGGCCAGGAGGTAGAGCTGAACCCGGCAAGCGACTCCGAGCTGTGGAAGAACCTCGCTGGAAGCGGGCCGTGCTCTTTGTGTTGGGGCCGCTCCTCGGGCGTCCCCAGAGGTCTGCTCCCCGCGGCCCTGTGCTGTATTCACCGCTTTCTCACTCTTTGGGGATGCTAATAATAGCAGAGTGTTCCTTGAAATAGTCCCTGCTGGGACCAGGGCTGATCTCCTGGCAGCACCCGGCCCGGATGTTGTAAGGCTGGTGACAATCTTCTGCAGCACTGGTGAGTTTAGTGGCTTTTTTTAATGGTGTAACTAAATTGTGCTTCCGTTCTGAATTTGGTACCTGGCTCACGTTGCAGCTCGTTCTGCTGGGTAGACAAGTGCGCTGCCAGATCTGTTACAAGTGCTATGCTTGCCCAGACCACCCCTTAGCCTTTTCTTGTGAGAAAATGAGCTCCTGGAGTCTGTCACTGTCAGGAGATGCTTTCCCTCCCTCTTTAAGAGATTTTTCTTAGTCCTCTCGAGTTACTCAGAGCCCTCCTAGGACTTGACGGCGCTGGCTGCAGCGCGTACCCCCGTGCAGACGGCAGAGGTGCAGGAGCCTCGTTACCCTGCAGCTCTTGGATCCAAAGGTTGTGTTGGCCCTCGTGTCCCAGCAGTGTACTGGGAGCTCGTGGCTGACTGTTCTACCAGGATCAGTGTGCTTTTTTTCCAGGCTCATTCCTTACTGCAAGAGTTGTCTGTGCCGTAAGACTGTGACTGCATCTTATCCCTTGATGTGTAATTTCATGCTCAGCTGCACACGGATATATTTGCACATACCCACTTGCTGTCAGCTTAGGTTGCCGTTTCCTTTTCTTCGTTCTTGCCGATGCTTTTCTCTCCCTTCTGCAAGTATTCCTGTTGTGCGAATTTTGTCTTGGTGTGACAGCAGCCTGTGAGGAGTCACTGCCGGGCAGCTGCTGAGGTGCACCTGCTCGGTCACCCTCCATTTACAGCTGTTCCGAGATTTTGGTAGCCAGTTTTCCTGCTTTATTGGGCAGTGTTGGCTTTTGTTGTGGTTTGTGCTTCCAGGTGCTGTGCCAGGATCAAGTCCCTTTCCAGAAGACTGTATTAGTGTCAGTTCTGCACATTCTTATGATCGATTTGGGAAGGCTAAAGAAAGGAAGGATGTATGGTCAATATTGCATTATATTTGTTTGGGAATGACGGGGATTTAGCAGTCTTGGAATAGTTAGTTTGCTGGATCCCAGGCTCTTGATACAATGCTCTAAATGCCAGTGGAGCCTCTCTGATCCCCTAACCTCTACTGCAGCTCCAATTTTGTGAGCAGAGGCTCTCTTCCTCTAGGGAGAACTGTCTGCATTGCTGGGGCTGCCGTTAGCTCAGAGAAGATACCTGGGTTGTGTAAAGCTTGGCTATAGGGCCAGGCGGACAGAAGCATAGGGCGTGAGATGGTCTGATGAAGGGAAGGGTCTGCGAGTGCCCTCAGGTTTGGACTCTGACCTCATCGGAGGCGTTAATCCAAAGATTTGGGATGTGCTACTGATGCATGGTGCCAAGAGGAGAACAAGAGTGCTCAGGAAGTCCTGGGCACTGCTGGTGCCCGGAGGAGCGGAAAGGAAGCACATCTGTTACGGAACAAGAGTCTGTGCCTGAAGATCCTTGACAGAAGACGTATGCTGACAGCTCATCAGCTGGAAACAGATAGCTCTGGCCAACAGCAGAACTGAACCTGCGCTGGGATCAGCAGTGGGAAAGAGCTGTGTGTAGACTGCGTGGGCAGGAGTTTTTTCCATTGGAGAAGGAGACGGCATGTGGGACCCTGCTTGCTCAGAAAAGCATGTGTGGAGTCTGCAAACAGCTTGCTATCTCTGGGGGTAAGAGACTGTGTCTAATACTGCCAGGTCCTTTCCAAAGTCAACTTGAAATGTCTCTTGCTGCTTGTCTTGTGACCAACAGCAGCCAGGAGAGACAGCAGGAGCTTTCAGTAAAAGCAGGTGCTTGTCTGGCTCATGCTGTAGCTGAGGGAAGAGGGATCTGCCCCCTCCTATAGCCCCTTCTGTGAAAGCAGCCAAGGAGAACGGGTGCTGTACTGAATGCCAGCAGTGGCTTTGCCCGTGCAGCAGGGTGGCTTGGCTTCTAGTAAAGCCTTATTTTGAAAGCCAAGGGTCTCTTCTTGCTCCACCAGTTACTGCCGGTGCAAAAAGTCCTTTCTCTGGAAACTGCCACTCTGCAGCAAGTTCTTGCATCTATGTCCAGTGAGAAACCAGTCCTTAGTTTTCTCCAAATAACTTCTCGTACTGGAGAATCTGTCATAACGGTAACGTCAGTTTACCCCGGTCCTTCCGTTGCGTTGTCCTGGAGATGCATTTCATGAAGCTCTTCAGGTTCAGCGCTTGCTTCTCCTTTGCTCCAAGCGTGGCTGTTGCACCTGAAGCAGGTCTGGCCGATGCCGCAGAGGAGGTGCTTGGCCATCGTGTGGTGCCAGTCAGGCTCTGTTGGTACCCTGTTCGCTGTGGTGTCTGCCGCTCCTTCACATCACGTGGAGGCACCGGACTATCGTGGCAGCTGTTGTCCTCGGCTTGGCCGCTGTGTCCAGTGTCCTCTGTAGGCCATGTGTTGTGTTCCACCTTCTCCATATAGGTCTAGGCTGCTGCCTCTTACCTCTTAGGTCACGGTCCATGTGAATTCCCTCTAGAAGAACCAGTTCTCTGCCTGCCTCTGCTTGCGGGGCAGAGACTAAAGTCTGACGCTCGCAGTCACCCCCCTCATCTGCTCCGTTCCTGTGTGCTGCTCTGAGGGCATCCGCGCTCGAGTCCTTCATTTCCCCACCGCTGTGCCAAGAGCTTGGAGCTGAGCGCTGGTGATGCGGATGGTGCCCGCAGCTGGCTCCGCTCGGTGCGTGCATAACCGTGGTGCTCGCCTCGAGCTGCCTCGGCCGCGCTCCTCGCTGCGTGCGCCCCGGAGCCCTCCGGCGAGGTGGGTCAGGGTTGCCCCAGACGTTGGGTCAGAGCAGCAGGTGCCGCTGGAAGAGCGTCTGCCCCGAGCCGTTTGCAGAAGTCTTGGCGGAATGGTGCAGCCCTGCTCTTGCCGGGGAGAGCTGGACGTGGTGTTCGGCTCCGGAGCCGTGAAACTCGGCGCGCTTCGCTGCTTGGCGCGCGAGCCGGGGCGGCGTGCAGCGGCGCTGTTTCTGTCGGCCCTCGCAGCTCCGCGGAGCAGCCCTCTGGGCCCGCTGCTCGGAGGCTCCCGAGGCTCTTGGGCCTTACCCGCGCAGAGTGTTTCTGGCTCCGGCCAGCTCAGCCCCAGAGGCACCTTGCCCTCCTGCCCCTGCTGCGTGGAGCACGGCTGAGCCCCTCGTTTAGCTTAACGCGCTGGCCTGTGAACGGGCACCGGCCTGGTTTTGCTGTGCACGGAGCTGTTGGGTTGGTGGCTCCGCAGGTGCTACGAGAGCAGCCGCGCTTCCCCCGCGGCAGAGGCGAGCAAGAGGGACGGAGCAAACGGGTGCCCGGGGAGGTTCTCCTTCCCGGCGATCGCCGTGCGGCTCCGGGACGCCCTGGCCCGGCCCGGGGGTCCCGGGCGCGCGCTGCGGCGGAGGCTGGGGGGTCTCTGGCTGGCCAAGGCGCTGCGGTCGCTGCGCAGCGAGCGTGTTTCTCCGTGCGCTCCCTCCCCTCCGGGCCCCCGTCTGCCCTGCCGTCTTGGCTGGTCCGTTTGCTTCCGCTGACAGCTGTTAGTTGGATTTTGCAGGAGGGAAGCGGTGCTGGAGCGGGGCGGCTCAGCGGCGCGGTTTCAGCAGCCCCGCTCCCTCCCGAGACGGGCGGCTTCGCGCCAGGCAGATGCGGAAGAGTTTATCCGCTCCTAGGTTTGTGCTAATCCTGAATAGCAGTGGCTGGTTTAACTGCAGTCTCTAAAAACTCTTTGCAATCTGTCGGCATTAACTCTTAGCTGTCCTGGTGTCCACGGGAATGTCGCGTTCTTTGGGATCTCTGAATTTGTAGGGCGGCAGGGGATGCGGCTTGCTTGCGCGTTGGGAGGGAGAGGGAAGTGTTTTCTGCTCTGAATTTTTCCCCGTTTCAGTTCCTTCCCTCCTTCCCGGCTGGAGGCAGCGCGGGAGCTCCTCTCCTCCGTGTGGAAGGTATGCCCGTTTCCCCGTGCGTCCCCTCTGCCTCGTCTCCGTTCTCGGCTCGTGGTCGGGGGCTCCTCGCTCGTTCTAGCCCTGTTTCTCTTCTCTGTGCTTCCAGCAGCTCTCGAGGAGGTGAGCAGTGAAGCATCAGACAGGGCCTCACTGTAGCTTTGCAAAGAGCACGACAGTTTGTCTGCCTTATCCTACTTGATGTCTGTATGTTAACATCCAGCCCTCTTCTCCTCTAACGCAGTCCGTGAGTTCCCCGTGTCCTGTTCCTGACTTGCTAGTTGCCCTCAATCCCGTGAAGTGGGAACTAGGAGAGCTTGCTTCTCCCTCCGCGTCCTTCGCATCAGGTCTCCTCTTCATCCAGCGCGCAGGAACTTTCTCACAGTCCTTCTTAAGGAACATCAGCGCTAATCCTCTGTTGTTTTGCCAGTAGCCTGGGGAGCTGCTCTAAGAGTTGTCACATGAGGAGATTGAAGCCAAGGGCTGGGAAGAGAAGTGGGCTTTTTACTTCCTCTCCCCTGTAAAACTCCGGAGAGGAGAGATGTTCTTGGGAGAGCCGACAGGCTGTTGATGGAGGAGCACGGAGAAGCCCTCCATCTGGCAGAGGGCTCGGGCGCACAAGCTGGTCTGTGACAGGTTGTTTCCTTCTCCCGCTGCGTCCCACCGCTTGTCTGCTGCGACCCGCTGAGCGGCGACGCTGTTGCTCTAGCGCGGTGGCTCGTTCGGTGCTGACCGGCTGGGCGCTGCCAAACGGCGTTTGCGACAGCCAAGTTCGCATACCTCCTCCTCCCGGGGAGCCTTCGCTCGGGTTTCGGTCCTCTGCCGCCCGCGGGTTCGCACGAGCCTCTTGGGCACGTGCCTGCCTTCGGCTGCTCGCCTGCCGCCAAGCACGGCTGGCTCTGGAGCGGCTCCCGGGGCTTCGCTGCGAGAGGGCGCGCAGCCACGTAAGCCTCTTCCGTAGGAAGCAAGGCTAGAGAGGGATTTATTTCCCTGATATTTTCAACGTAAGAGATGAGCGGAAAACTCTGGATTAGGATTTTATGCTAAAGCAGCAGAGAGGGCAGAACGCAGCTTGCGTTTCTAGGTCACCTGTAATCACGGCGTCAGCGCAGTAGAGCCCCTGGGTTGTGAGTCAGCGTCGGCGCGCGGGCGAGACGAGCCGCGTCCGGCCTGATGCAAGAGCAGGCGGGTGTTGGCCGAGGCCCGTGGCGGGAGGAGAGCGCTGCCCCGAGCCCGTGCGTGCCCGGGCCTGGCGCCACGGCCCGCTCCGGAGCGGGCCTGGCCGGCTGGCGCCGCGCTCCTCGCCGGCGCGGCTCTGCCCGCGTCCCCGCGCCCGCTGGAGGCGGCAGCGGCTTACGTGCCGCGGGACCGAGCGACGCGGCTTCCTCGCGAGAGCAGTGCCAGCGTATCTCTGTGATCAGTGGCTTGTTTTGCCTGCCCAGAATAGCGGCGCTGCTTTAGATGCTCGGCAGGAGCTTCGTGCCCTCGCGGGAGGCAGGGGATCGCAGCGCGGGGCCCGCGGGGCAGGAGGGGGCGCCCAGCGCCGGCGCCCTGGCCCGCCCGGGTCTCGCGCTGAGGCTGCCCCCTTCCCTGCAACGGCCTGGGGTGTCTTTGGCTCACCTCGTTGCTGCCGTGACCCCGGTTACTGAGCCGGGGGGAAGGGCTGAGTTTCCAAGGCAGAAAATGCCCCAGGGCAGCCGCTCCCCGCCGGCTGCGACTTGCAGACCCCCGAGCCCCGAGGAGAGGATCCCGCTCGGCTCTTCACCGGCTCTGCCGCCGCCGCCGTGGCGGGACTGGGGGCTCGGTCAGCCCCAAGACGCCGCTTGCCGGCGTGGTTTTGGAGGACGGGGCGCCCTTGTGAGGAGGGCCGATGCCGCGCCGGGAGCGCTGGCCGGCGGGAGGCAGCCCTCCGCTCTCGGGGTTTCGGGGGTCGCCACGCGGAGGCGGCTGGGAGGCCTGCGGGGGTTTCAAGCCGGCCTCGAGGAGAGCGGGGTAAAAGTGCTGCCGTGACTTTCTCTGGGGTTCGTGGCTTTAAGTCTAATGCTCTCCGTGCTTCAGCGAAGCTAAAGCCGCCGCTCCCGCGGGAGGGGATCCCGGGCACGGTGCTCGTGGCCCTCCCCGGCCCGGTGGTGCCCCCAAGCGCAGGCCTGGCGGGAGCGAAGCTCTCCCGGATTCCCGGCGTTGACTAGGGCCGGAGCACGCTTAGTGAGGAGCCCTGTTTAACAGGGTCTCGCTGCAGCCTCCTGCTGGCCTGGCTCTGTCCCACTCTCAGCTCTGGCCAAACGAAGAAAACTGCTTTAAGCTGTCCGTGTGCTGGAATAGATTTCTGATTGACCTGGTGCCCTTTCTGCATTTGCACAAAAACCCCCCACTGTTTTGCTCTGATCTCTCACATGAGTCAGCCCAGGCACCACCATACCATTTTTTTTTTAAAGCAAAAATAATGCATTTGTGAAAGTAAGACTCGGTTTCCGCCACATTAAAGCACAGAATGTAGCGCCTCCACGAGGGAGGAGTAGAGCAAACCTCTGCTGTGTTCGTTCATGCGAGATGTTTGAAGCTTTATTTCCCTTTCCTCTTCCGCAGTGTACCAATGGCCACTTGATGTGCGCTGGCTGTTTTATCCACCTCCTAGCAGACGCTCGGCTGAAGGAGGAACAGGCCACTTGCCCAAATTGCCGGTGTGAGATCAGTAAGAGCCTGTGCTGCCGAAACCTTGCCGTGGAAAAAGCAGTGAGCGAGCTGCCGTCAGAGTGCGGCTTCTGCATGCAGCAGTTCCCGCGTTCCCTTCTGGAGAGGCACCAGAAAGAGGAGTGCCAGGACAGGTAAAGAGCCTTGCTTCCCTCCGGCGGGGTGCCGAGCTCCCGGGGCCCTGCGTGCCTCGGCAGGGCCGAGCCGCCCGTGCCTTGAGCCGCCCCCGCCGCCTGGCCTGGCGTGGCTGTGCAGCGCTCCCGACCGGCTCCTCCGAGCGCCCGCGAGCCGCCGGGACGCGGGGCCTTGCCGCCGCGCGTCGGCGGAGCTGCTCGCGAGCCGCGCGTCTCCCGGGCCGGCTGAGGCCGTTCGCCGCGGCCGCCTGGTGCGTGACGGTCAACCCCGGCGCTCGGAGCGCGGCCCCGCGGGTTTCCCGGCATCCCCGGGCGGAGATGGGAAAAACAGGGAGGAGAATCCCGCCGCTTTGCGGGCGGCGTGGGGCCGCGCTGAGGAGGAGCCTGCCTGGCAGCCCCTCTGCTGCCCGCCGTGGGGAGGGCCCCCTCGCGGGGCCACCCTGGCCAGCGCGCGCCCCTTCCCGGCCCGGGGTGCCCTCCCGCACGGGCCCTCCGCTGTGGCCTTAGGGCTTGAAGGTGGGGCCTGCGCGCTCTCGTGCTTGGTCGGTGGCCTGCGGAAACCCATCGCGTCGTGCTCGGGCTGTCGCGTGGGAAATGCCCGGTGATGCTCCAGGTGCCGCTTCAACACTTTGGAATGGATCTCCTCGACTTCGGCGTTGCACTTCAGCTGTGTTGTTTTTTTCTTTAACTTCCCCATTTGCAAATGCAGTATCTGTACGTAACTTAACGCAGTACAAATTATTTCCTGCCCTGGTTTAATTCTGGGGCTGCTGCTGCCTCTGCAGTGAAGGGCCCCTCCTGCGAGGGGTCCCCCAGGAGGGTCGCAGAAGGGACTGTAGGTGCCCTGGCTCCCCCGGGGGAGTCCCCCGGCTGCACCTGGGTGAGGATGGCAACCCGCAGCAGGCTCCAGCGGCTTGGTTTTAGCCTCCATCGTGAGCGAACGTGCTGGATGCGCGTAGAGCCGCAGGGCTGAGGCCAGGAGCAGGCGCCCCAGCAGCCTGTGGGGTCCTCGTGGCCCGTCCTGGTGGGGTCCGTGGTGGTTCGCAGGGTGTCGCTTTACCAGTGCAGCACAGTGCCCAGACCCCACAAACGCTCACGCTTGTTTTCTGCCCGGCAGGGTGACCCAGTGCAAGTACAAGCGGATCGGGTGCCCGTGGCAGGGTCCGTACCACGAGCTGACGGTGCACGAGGCCGAGTGCACTCACCCGACAAAGACTGGCAATGAGTTGATGGAGATCTTGGACGAGATGGACCAAACCCGTAAAAAAGAAATGCAGCTGTATAACAGCATCTTCAGCCTGCTCAGCTTTGAGAAGATTGGCTACACAGGTAATGACTTGGCCAGGGCTTTGGACAGAAATGGCTTCCTCGGAATGTTTCTGGTGTTCCTTTTGGCACTGATGCTGTTTACATGCTGATGAAACCTGTTTTTCTTGTGTGATGTGCAGCGTAGAAGCGAAGAGCGGGGCTTTGCCGAGCGCACGGTAACAGCAGCGCGTCTGTTCCTTGGTGCTGCTGGGCCGCCTCTGCCCTCTCTTCCCGACGCTCGGGTTTAGCTCCCGTCTCCGCTCGCTCCCTGCCGACGGGCGGAGGGTTGCGTGCGATGGTCGGTGTCGGCTCGAGCGCGACAGATGCGGTTGTCCTGGCACCGGGTGGGGTTTGACGGCGGGCGGTGCCCGCGGGCTGCCGGCCCCCGGGCCGCTGGAGGCCTGGATCTGTCTCAAAGGTTCTGTGCTTGGGCTCTGGGCAGGAGCCGGCCTCAGTTCCCTCGGAGCCGCTTCCCTCTGAGCAGCGCTGATGGCGAGGGTGGAGGAGAGCCCCTTCCTAGCCGCAGGTAAGGCGCTGTGGTTGTGTCCCGCCGGACTGACGGACGAGAGCAGAGTAACGAGCGCTTAAAAACGGTGTTGCCTGTGACGTGTCTTTGCCTTGCCGCGAACGAAAAGGAAATTTGGCAGCACCGTGCTAACAGAGCCCGTGTCTGCTGTCTGATACGTCCTTCCGAGCGGAGCCCCGCGCGTTAATAACTTGACGTGCATCAGCTGAAGCGACGCGCGCTCCCTGCAGACCGGCCCTGGGCACTAGGCTCCTCGCGCTCCCTCTGCTGCCTCCTGTAGAGTCGAGCGCGCAGTGAGCTCCTTGCCAAGCTTAGTTTCCCTTCTGCTAGGGGATCTCCGTGCCTTTTTCTGTTCTGTTTTTGTTTGTCGAGCTCCTCTTCTGGAGGAGCGCTCGCAATTCTTCGTCTCTCCCTCCTAGTTGAGTACCCCCCTTCTTGGTTTTTCCGAGGGGTTACAAAACCCCTCTCCCACGCTGTGGAAAGCTGTCAAGGTCTGCCCGACACCGCTCTGGGTGCGCGTGTGTGCTGGGGCAGAGTGGGAATTGGCTAATAATCAGTGTGAAAAGCCACACTTAAGTTGCTAAAGCAGGTAAGCTTGCTGTTTTCTTGGTATATCAATGTGAAACCTGGCCTTGGATTGCTGTTTAAGATCTGTTTCTGCTTTAAACACCAGGCGGCAGATTACCTGGGAGGAAAACTGCTGCGAGGGTCTGGAGGGGGAAGGAGCTTCCCCTCACCCGTAGCGTTTTCCAGCTCTGCCAACCAAGCCGCGGGCGGTGTGAGATGCTCCCGGCCGCCCTGGAGGGAGCGGGGCGGCTGCGGTTGTGCTTTTGGCTCTGTCTGGCATCAGAGGCACGGATGACTTTGTCTCAAAGCGGAGGTCGAGTCTTTCACGGAAGTTACCCAGGCGGGTGTTTGTCACTCGGATGGCACTGGGGGCTCGGGTCGTGACCGCCGAGCGGGCTCGTAGGCTGGTTCGCTTGCTCCGGAGTCGGATTTTCCCAGCTCGGTCTGTGGACGCGGCGGGCGTGGAGGAGCGGAGCGGAGCGCCGCGGCCCGAGGCGCGCGCCCCTCGGCCGCGTGTGCCGGGGGCCGGAGCGGCCCAGGCCGAGCCCCGCTGGCGCGGCGGCGCTGAGCCGCGCTGGAGCGGGGCAGCCCGGGCCGAGGGCCCCCGGGGCCGGGGCAGGGCAGGCGCCGGGAGGCGAGGCGGGACGCCTCCGCGGCGATCCCCGTCGAGCCCGAGGCTCGCGGCTGGACTCGGCCCCTCCCGTAAGACGCGGTAGTGGCAGGGTGGTGCGCACCGAAGCTTTGCGATGCCCGCGTTGTGTAGCTTGAATAACCGATCGCCTCCTCTGTCCAGGTTTTGCCAGCCGTGCTCTCCTAACTCTCTTCTGGAAGCGCTGAAGAACGTGTAAATCTGTGTGAAATGCACCTAAAGGTTCATGGTACTTGTAGTTGCACTCTGAGATGCCACAGTTTGTACAGCAGAGACTTAAAGCGGTGAACAGTGTGTTTATTCAAAGGTACTAGATTTGGAAAACCCGTTGCACCCTGGACCCTCCTGGAAAGGGGTTTAATGGACTGACAGTGGACTGTGCCTTGAAAGGTTTGGCTTGTTCTTAAATTTGACGGTGCATTTGCAAAACTGAACTTGGAAACGTCTCTATCCAATGTATTGTTATTCGTCTTTATGTATCTAAACACAGGAGCCTCTGTACCTTTTTACTACCTCAAGGCCTGTATTTCCCATGCCCTGTTCTGATTTTTATTTATTTTTTTTTTTTTTTTTTTTTTTTGCACTGTGGTGACGCGTAACTGTGCCTTACTACCTTGTTCACGGATTTGTATGCATAATGCCAATAAACTGTGCGTTGTTATCTGAACCGTATCCTGTCTGTGTGTTCTCCTGCCCCCACGCTCTCCGGACCTCCCGCGGGCACGGCTGGCCCTGCGCGGCGGCGGCGCTTCCCGGACCGCCCGGTTCGTTGCACCTTGTAGCACCTCTTCTCCTCGCCGTGTAGCGTCCGTGAGGCGATGAAGCATTTCTGCAGCCGGTGGCAGGGCGCTGCCGTCTTAGTTTTCTTGATAGCGTGTTTTGTAACTAAATTCACGTAGCTCATCTGCATCTGCCAGACCTGCCGAGACAACCGACTAATTAGGTTTAATCGTATGCAGTCGCTAGCAGCCACGCACTGTGAGCTGATCTTCCTTTACCATTTTACTTTCAGCATCAAATTTGAAGTTATTCAGCGGAAGTTTTTACGCTAACGAGGCGTCTCCGTGGCTCGTGTCCCCCAGAAAGCCGCTGGGGGTGGAATTTGGCAGGAGCGAGGAGAGGACTAGGCGGCCGGGCGGCAGAGAGCCCGCGAGGGCCGAGACCGGTTGCGCAGCGGGGTTGGGAGTCCGCGACGGGCGGGCGAGGGGCCCTCGGCGCTCTGCGGAAGGGGCTGCTCCATCCTTCCCCGGACTGGTGGTCCGGGCCGGGGGGCAGCTGGTGTGCGCAAACGCTCGTGTTTTCTGCTGATGTGATTAACTGTGTTTGTATTTCTTTCCTCCCCGCCCCCTTTTCCCCCCCCCCCCTTCCCTCCTTTCCCTCCCGATCTCGAAACGCTTCACCTATAAAGTGTTGTTGTTTAAATGTTAAAGTGCCCCAGGTCCTCCCCGAGAAGCCCGGTTCCTCCCGACACTAACTGGCTTTGCGCGGCCGCCCCCATCCCTCCCTGCACCATCCCAAGGAAGCGCCGCGCCGCGGCGGCAGCCACAGGTAACCGGCGCCTGGCCGTGCCGCTGCCGCCCGCCCGCGCTGACTGCCTGCCTCTCTCCCCTCCCTCTTCTCGTGTTGCAGAGGTCCAGTTCCGGCCCTACCGAACGGACGACTTCATCACCCGGCTGTACTACGAGACGCCGCGGCTCACCGTGCTCAACCAGACCTGGGTGCTGAAGGCGCGGGTCAACGACTCGGAGCGCAACCCCAACCTGTCCTGCAAGCGCACCCTCTCCTTCCAGCTCATCCTCAAAAGCAAGATCAACTCCCCCATGGAGTGCTCCTTCCTGCTGCTCGAGGGGCCTTACGACGACGTCAAGATCAACCCCGTGATCTATCACTTTGTCTTTACCAATGAGAACAATGAGACGGATTACATGCCGCTCCCCATCATAGACTCCGTGGAATGTAACAAACTGCTGGCAGCCAAGAACATCAACTTGCGGCTTTTTATATTTCAGATACAGAAATAGGCAAGGCTGAGCTGCGCTGGGAGACACCGAGAAAGCACCACTGAACCATAGTTACCTCGTACGGCTGCCTGTGCCAGTTGTGATTTCACAGTAATTTGGTCATTTTAAAAAGGAAACAAAACAAACAAAAGTCTGCATGTGTATGCAACAAGCGTAAGCAGTCACAGCCTTCCTTTCCTTCGCCCTTTCCCCATCTTCCCCCCACCCGGCCGGGGCAGGCGAGACCCCTTCCCGCGGGAGGGCGGCCGGGGAGCCGCCGGCTCGGCCCTCCCGAGGCCTCGCGCGAGCAGGGAGGCGCCGGGTGCGGGCGCGAGGGCCCGGGCTGGCGGCCTCTTCTGCCCCCTCGCCGCCGGGGGTGCGAATTAATCTGCGTGGGGGGGGGGGGGTGAGGGCCCTGGTTCTGGGGAGGGGAGCGCGGAGGCGGCGCTGGGCTGCAGGGCTTGGGAGCGCTGGGTCCTTGCTTTCTGTACAGTGGGTCCTCTGTCTGTTTTACTATTAGAATAAAACAAATGGGGAATTTTCAATTTACTTTGTTTTTTCCCTTCAGCAGTCACTGCTGGGGCTGTCCAGGGGGGCTTGCGGGGTGACGGGAGGGTGGTCCAGAGCCCTAAACTCCCCATTTTTGGATCGTCCATCCAGGCCCGTTTCTCCCGCCGCCTCCCTTTCCCTCTCCGCCCCGGCTCGCATGCGGAAGAGGGGACGAGGGAGGCGGCGTGCGGCCACCCACGGTAATTCCTGGCGGCAGCAGTGTCGGGCTGGCTCCTCCGTCGCGGCAGCCGGCCCGGTGTCGTGCGCCGAGGGGCTCCCCCGGCCCGACGGAGGGACAGCCCCGAGGGCTCGCGGGTGAGATCCTGCCCCTGCCCCGTTCTGCTGAAACTCGCCTTTCTTGGGAAACTACGCAATTTCACAGTGCGACAAGGGGCTTTATGTGGTGAACGTTCACCGCCCCGGCGCCTCTCCCTCTGGCCTGCCGCCCCCCGGGGGGCTCGCGGCCGTGCCGGGATCCGCGGCCGCCCCGGGAGCGTCTCGGCCCCCCCGGCGCCGCCCCCGCGAGCAGCTGCCTCGCTCGGAGGCTGCGGGGCCGCGGACGGGGCCCGCCGGGGCGGTCGCGCGGCGCAGCCGGGGCGGTCGCGCGGCGCAGCCGGGCCCCGTCCTCGGCCGGGTCGCGCGGCACCAGGCACGCGGGAGCCGGGAATCCTCCTGGCAGCCCCGGCCCGGGAGAGGGTAACGCAGCAGCGGGAGTCACTGGGAGGCTACTGGGATGGGTGGCAGTGGGGGAGGCCCGGGCTTGGGGTGCTGCAACACAGGGTGCAGCATACTGGGCATAACTGGGTTGGGGGGAGCAGGGCAGGAGCTGCTGGGAGTTACTGGGAATACTGGAAGCACTGGTGTAGAGCGGCTGGGGGAGCTCTGGGCCAAAAACTTGGGGGAGGGGTTAATGGGAGCACTGGGGGCATTAGCCAGGGAGCTATTGGGAGCACTGGGGTTACTGGGAGCCCTGGAGGCATTAGCTGGGGGGTTACTGGGAGCACTGGGGGGTTAGCTGGGGGGTTACTGGGAGCCCTGGAGGCATCAGCTGGGGGGTTACTGGGAGCCCTGGGGGTGTTAGCTGGGGGTTACTGGGAGCCCTGGGGGCGTCAGCTGGGGGGTTACTGGGAGCCCTGGAGGTGTTAGCTGGGGGTTACTGGGAGCCCTGGAGGCATCAGCTGGGGGGTTACTGGGAGCACTGGGGGTGTTAGCTGAGGGTTACTGGGAGCCCTGGAGGCGTTAGCTGGGGGGTTACTGGGAGCCCTGGGGGTGTTAGCTGGGGGTTACTGGGAGCCCTGGGGGCATTAGCTGGGGGGTTACTGGGAGCACTGGGATTCCCGGCTGCCGCCCGCTCCCTCCACCGCGGCCTCCGTAGCTCCCAGCAGCCCTTGCGGCCGCCGCGCGGCCCGCCGGGAGCCGTAGTCCTTCCGCCAGAGGGGAGGGGCCGAAGGGGAGGGAGGCGGGGTCTCGCGGGCTGGCCAATGGGCGCGGCGGGCTCGGGCGCTGCTCGCGCGGATTGGCGCGGCGCGGGGCGGGGCGGGCGGCGCGGCGGCCAATGGGGGCGGCGGGGCGGGCGGCGCGCGGCGCGCGCGGGCGGTTCGGCGGCGGCGGCGGCGGCGGGGGATGAACGCGGAGCGGGCGCGGGAGATCCGCCGTGAGCGGCCGGGCCGGGCCGGGCCGGCAGCCCCGGGCCCCCCGCAGGGGCCCCCAGACCCCCCCGGTCCCCGTGACCCCCCCCTTCCCCCGGCGCCGGGCTCCTCCCGGTGCCCCTGGCCCGGCCCGGCCCGGCCCGGCGCGGCGCCTCTCGGCTCCGCAGCTCGGTCTCCACCCCAATCCCGGCGCGGTCCTGGCGGCTCAGCCCCCCCCCCCCGCTCCGTGCCCCCTCCCCAGGCAGGGGGTCACCTGCCCCATTGCTGGGTCCTTGCGCGGGGTTCCGGGGAGGGCTGCGGGGTCCCTGCTGGGCGAGGGGCTCTGCCGGGGGCTGGGGGCTACCGGCTCCCTGCGGAGCGCGGGGCTCTGTTGGGGGGCACGCGGGGTCCCCCCGGCAGTGGGGCCGCGTACGGGGCACGGGCTGTGGGGCCGCCTTTAGGGGTGCAGGGTCCCTGCTGGCTGTGGGGCTGCATGGGGGGGGGACGGACATGGGCTGTGGGGCCGCCTTTGGGGGTGCAGAGTCCCCGCTGGCTGTAGGGCTGTGTGGGGGCCATACAGGGTCCCTGCTGGCTGTGGGGCTGCATGGGGGGGGGACGGACATGGGCTGTGGGGCCGCCTTTGGGGGTGCAGGGTCCCCGCTGGCTGTGGGGCTACATGGGGGGGGGACGGACATGGGCTGTGGGGCCGCCTTTGGGGGTGCAGGGTCCCCGCTGGCTGTAGGGCTGCGTGGGGGGGGGACGGACAGGGGCTGTGGGGCTGCCTTTGAGGGGTGCAGGGTCCCTGCTGGCTGTGGGGCTGCATGGGGGGCATACGGGGTCCCTGCTGGCTGTGGGGCTGCATGGGGGGGACTTGGGGTGTAGGGCCACCTTTGAGGGGTGCAGGGTCCCCACTGGCTGTGGGGCTGTGTGGGGGACGCACGTATTCCTTGCTGGCTTTGGGGCCGTGCGGGGGGCACGTGGGGTCCCCGCTGGCTGTGGGGCTGAGGCCCCCCCGCACCCCGCAGAGCTGCAGAAGGCAAAGGACAAGGCCCAGCGCAGCGGGAACCTGGTGGAGGAGGCGGCTGTTTGCAACCAGCTCGGGGAGATCTTGGCCGGCCATGGTGCGTGCCGCGTCCTCGCGCCGGCTCAGCCCCAGCCGCCTGCTGGGGGGCTGCGGGTGGCGCGGGGCGGGGGGGGGAACTTCGCCTGTTCCCTTTGCCCCCCGGCACCCCCTCGGGTCCCGGCAGGACGCTACGAGGAGGCTCTGGAAGAGCACCGGCAGGAGCTGCGGCTGCTCGAGGCGGCGGGGGACCGCATCGGCTGCGCCGTGGCCCACCGCAAGATCGGCGAGCGCCTGGCTGAGCTGGAGAGCTACGAGGCGGCGCTGAAGGTGCGCGGTCGCCTCGCGCCGGGAGCGGGGCAGCCGCCGGGGGCGGCCGCCGCTCACCGTCTCCTGCCGCCCACAGCACCAGCGCCAGCACCTGGAGCTGGCGCGCTCCCTCTCGGATCACACGGAGCAGCAGCGGGCCTGGGCCACCATCGGCCGCACGTACATGTTCGTCGCTGACAGCCGCCCGCCGGGGGAGGCCGTGTCGGCGCTGCGCGAGGCCGAGCAGGCCTTCAGGACCAGCCTGGCCATCGTGGAGGAGAAGCTGGAAGGTGAGAGGGCTGCCCGGTGCCCTGGGGGGAGCGTCGCGGCCCCCGAGCCCCTTACGGGGAGCCCCGATGGGCTGTTTTAGGCCGTTTTGGGTGTGCTCGGTTACGCAGGCAGCCTGCGAGTTCCCTAGTGTCCCCTCCTCTCCCACGGCGGCTCTCTGGGAGCCGGCGCTCAGCCCCGGCTCTCCTGAGCCCTGTCGCCGCGGCGAGGGGCTGTGGGCGCGCACGGTGCTTTGGGGCTCCAGCCCCACTTGTTGGGGGGCAAGCTCGGTCTCCGGGAGCTCGGGGAGCGGCGCTAGCCCTGGCCTGGGCGGCGGCTGCGAGACGGGGCCCGTTCTGCGCGTTGCAGGGGCCGTCCCCAGCCGGGAGCTGACCGAGATGAGGGCCCGTCTCTACCTCAACCTCGGCTTGGTCTATGACAGCCTGAAGGATCAGGCCAAGTGCAGCCACTACATCAAGAAGAGCATCTTCCTCTCCGAGTAAGGGCAGGCTCTGCGCACCCGGAGGGGTGCCGAGCCAGCAGCGTGGGGCGCGGGGGGCCCGTCAGCTCCACTGCCGGGGGCCGGGCAATGGGGCGGCGTGGGGAAGGGCTGGCTGCTTCCAGGCAGGCGCGTCTCTGCGAAGACCTGTATCGTGCCTACTTCAACCTGGGCAACATCCACCTGCGGGAGGGCGAGCACTCCAAGGCCCTGCGCTGCCTCGACCGGGCCCGCGACTGCGCCCGCAGGATGAAGGAGAAGGCCATGGAGAGCGAGTGCTGCAGCAGCACGGCCCAGGTGAGCGCGGGGTCCCGGGGCAGCTCCGTGCGGCAGGAAGCCCCTCTTCGATGCTGACACCTTGGCTCTTCGCAGGTCCTACTGAGCCTGGGTGACTTCGCGGCTGCCAAACGCTCGCTGAGGAAGGCCTACGTGCTGGGGTCACGGCAGCCCTGGCAGCGGGACCTCATCCGCTGCAACCTCCGCTTTGGTGAGCCGGGGAAGGGGAGGGGGGCACAGGCCCCCCCGTCCCTGCCCTCCTCAGGGAGAGGCCCGGGGTGCTGAGGCGGGACGGCTGCCATGCCTGCGGCCTCCCTTTCCCCCGCAGTCCCCGACCGCGCTCGGGGGAGTGAGGCCGGCTCGGGGCCGTCCGGCAGGTCGCTGTCGGAGCCCTCAGCGTGCCCGGGTTGGAGCCGGGAGGACGCACACGGGTGCCCAGGCCGTGCCGGGGGGTGACGCTGCGAGGGGACACTGAGCCCCTGGCGCAGGAGCCACGGGGCGACCGCGGCTGCCCTGACCGCCGCCCCATCCCGCAGCCGCCAAGGCGAGCCGCCTGCAGGAGGCTCTGGAGGAGGCGGCGGCGAGCGACCCGCCGGCGGCCCTGGCTCTCTGCGAGCAGCTGGGGGACGTGTTCTCCAAGCACGGGGACTACGGCCGGGCTGTGGAGTATTACAAGAGGCAGGTGAGCGGGGCCCGGGGCGCCGGCCGCGGCGGGGAGGAGAGGCCTGCGCGTCGGCCCCGCTCACGGCGGGGCCCTCCGCGCAGCTCGGCTACGCCGAGGCCCTGCGGAGACCCGCGCAGGAGCTGGCCGTGATCCACGTCTCGCTGGCCACCACCTTCGGGGACCTGAAGGAGCACGCGCAGGCTGTGCACCACTACCAGGAGGAGCTGGCGCTGCACCAGGGCAACGCGCTGGAGGTGAGCTGCGCCCCGGGGAGCGTCCCAGGGTCCCTTTTCCCCACGGAAAGGTGCTCCGCGAGGGCAGGCCCTCGGCTGGGGGCTCAGCTCAGGAGCCGCCCTTGAGTCGGGGAGGGGGGCTGCGTGGTGGTGTTGGGGGAGGGCCGGGGCCGGGCAGTCCCTTGCTCGCCCCGGCGGCCTCACTCGCCTGTGCCAGGAGGGGAAGACGTGGCTGAACATCGCGCTGGCCAAGGAGGAGGTGGGCGAGCCCCGCGCCGAGCTCGAGGCCTGCTTCCGCACGGCGCTGGAGCGAGCC
Organism: Rhea pennata; assembly: GCF_028389875.1. Lineage (NCBI taxonomy): Eukaryota > Metazoa > Chordata > Aves > Rheiformes > Rheidae > Rhea > Rhea pennata. Next base: position 163,770,531 of record NC_084664.1, read on the forward strand.
GAGGAGGCTGGCGAGCCCCGGCTGCAGGTGAGGGGCCGGCCGGGGGCTCCCAGCCCCGCCGCGCGCCTGCGTGCGCCCTGGGCCGAGCGCCAGCCGCCCCGCGGATCGCACCCGGACCCTCTCCCGCCCCACGTGCTGCTCCTGGAGGCCCAGAAGGGGTTATGATCGGGCAGCCGTGGCGGTGGGCTCGGCGCGCTTCCGGGGCTCTGCTCCGCTGAAAGCTGGCTCTGAGCCTCTGCGAGCGTTTGAGGCCCGAGGCCACAGCGCGCGGCCTGCGCGTGTGTTTCGCCGCGCGCGCCCCTGCGGTCGTCCTTCTCCGAGCGCTCGGCCCCGCTCCGTGGCCGCCGCGGCGCAGGGCTGAGCCTCCCTGCCCTCCTCCCTCCGCAGAGGCAGGTCCTGCAGCACCTCCACGCGCTGCAGCAGCGGCACGGCAGCGCGGAGGCGTCCGCCACCATGGCCCGGCTGCAGAGCCTGGCAGCCTCGGGGGGCGACAGCGCCGGGGAGGAAGAGGAGGAGCTGGAGAGCAGCGAAGCCCTGGACGAGAGCAACCTGGAGCTGTCGGAGAGCGGTGAGCAGGCTGGGGCGGCGAGACGGGGCCGGCCGGGGCCCCCTGAGGCGTGGGTGGCTACGGGGCTGCGCGGCCCCAGCCCCTCACGGGGGTTTCGCGCAGACGGGGAGGAAGATGAGCTCGACGGCTACAGCAAGAGCGTTCCCGGGCGCCGGCGGATCAGCAAGGTGAGCGCCGCTTCCCTCCTCCCTCGTCCCGAGCTGCGGCCGCGAAACCCCCTCCACGGGCTGCGGCTCCCCGGGGCTCGTCCCGCAGAGGGTGACGAGTCCTAGCTCAACACCCCCCACCCCCAAACACCGCCTCTCCCCCGGGGGTGCCGGGTCCCCACCGCCGCTCCGTGTGCCCCCAGTGGAACCGGCGGAACGACCGGGGAGAGACGCCGCTGCACCGCGCCTGCATCGAGGGCGACCTGCGGCGAGCCCAGCTCTTCGTGAAGCAGGTAGGAGACGGAGCCTCGCCGCGGGCCCGGAGGCGCCCGGTGCTGGGTGCGCCTGTGGGGACGGGGCCGCGCTTCCGGGGAAACGGGGCCTTTACGCTGCAGGAAGGGGCTGTTCTGGGGGTCGCGGAGAGGGTTCCTGGCGGCAGACGCGGCAGCTGGCCCGGTGCGACTGACCCCCGGTGTCCCCCCACCCCGTTCTCCAGGGGCACCCTCTGAACCCTCGCGACTACTGCGGCTGGACCCCGCTGCACGAAGCCTGCAACCACGGGCACCTGGGTGAGCGTTGTGGGGGGACGGGACGGGGCCAGCGCCCCGCGCCGCGGCAGGGATCCCGGAGTAACTGCTGCCCCCCGCCCCCAGAGATCGTCCGGCTGCTGCTGGACCGCGGCGCCGCTATAGACGACCCCGGGGGGCCGGGCTGCGAGGGCATCACGCCGCTGCACGACGCGCTCAGCTGCGGCCACTTCGACGTGGCCGAGCTGCTGGTGCAGAGGGGAGCGTCGGTGACGCAGAGGAACGCCAAGGTGAGCGGCGGCGGGCGCGGAGCCCGGGGAGGGGGCATGGGCGGGCTGGGGCAGCAGGGACCTTGGTCCCTCGGGCTTCTGGTGAGCCCCGTGCCCTCCTCCGCAGGGCCTGACGCCGCTGGGCACGCTGGCGGAGTGGGTGAGCATGTACAGCAAGGACCTGGACCAGGAGACGCGGCAGCGCTGCCGGGCCATGGAGCGGCTGCTCAAGGAGACGGCGGCGGGCCGAGGTGGGGCACCGGCGGCAGCCCTAGCCTGGGCCGGGCACCTCCGCCCGGGGCTGCCTTGCCCCTTGCCGGCCTGCGCCGCTCTTGAGCAGGGCCACGGAGGCTCTCCCACCTCCCTGGGGACCGGGGCCCTCTTCTTCCCCCCCAGCCCCACTGGGGGAAGCTCAGGGTTTCCGGCATCCCCTTGCAGCTCCTGCAGCGCCTCCGCTCCGCCCGGACTCCCAGCTGTTCGATGCCGAGCTCTCGGAGCCCCTGATCCTGCGCCGCTCTCCCCCAGGGTGCGAAGGCCCCCCCAGGAAGGCCCCCGGCCCCCAGGGCTGGGGGGATGCAGCGGAGTCCCCCCAGGGGCAGGAGGACCGTCCGGAGCAGGAGGACGGCGACATGTCCCCGCTGAGGCCGGTGAAGAAGCGGCAGCGGGTGCTGGGGGCCGAGGGGAGCCGGCTGCCGGGGCTCGGCAGGCAGGAGGCAGCGAGGACGGAGCTGGCGGCTCCCAGCCGGAGCCAGGCCGAGTACGAAGCCGCCATCCGGGCCCTGGGCAGCGCCAAGTCCCTCCTCAGCAGCGGCCTGGAGGCGGCACGCAAGCCGGCCCCGCGGCCGGCCCTCATCCCGGCCGAGCAGTACGTGGAGGACGACTGGCTGGAGGACGACGTGGGGGCGGCCCGCGGGGCCCGCAAGCGGCTCCGCCGGGAGCCCGAGGAGCTGGGGGCCGCCTCGGAGGAGAGCACGGGGCCGGAGAGCGACGGCGGGGCCCCCTGCCCGCCCCGGCACCGCCGCCGCCGCCGCGCCACCCAGAGCCGCCTCACCCGCCTCGTGGAGAGGACGCGGCCGGGGCGCTCCCGGGAGCGCGGCGGCCCCGAGGCCGCCGGGGCGGCCAGCGGCCCCGTCCCACGGGGGGCTGACGGCCCCGCGGAGGCCGAGGGCCTGGGGGGCAGCGGGGAGAGCCCTCCCCGGGGCCCCGCGCAGGTGAGGGGACGGGGTCTGCGGCGCAGGGGCGGAGACGCGCCCGCCGGGTGTCCCAATCCTCTCCCCCTCTCCCCGGCAGCTCCCTTCGCTCCCGGCCGCCCCGGCCCCGCTGCCCACCATCCGAGTGCGCGTCCGGATCCAGGACAACGTCTTCCTCGTCCCCGTGCCCGCGAGGTAAGAGCCCGGCCTCGCGCGCCGCTCCGTGCGCTGGCCCCGGCCCGGGCGGGCGGGCGCCGGGGGGCCGCTCGCCGGTGACGCTCGCTCGCCCGGCGGCAGCGAGAGCCGCGCCGTGGGCTGGCTGGCGGAGCAGGCTGCCCAGCGCTACTACCAGACCTGCGGGCTGCTGCCCCGGCTCACCCTGAAGAAGGAGGGGGCCCTGCTGGCCCCCCAGGACCTCGTGGGGGACGTCCTGCAGAGCAACGAGGAGGTGAGCGTGGGGCCGGGCCCTGCCGGCGCCCGGGTCCCGGGCCGTCCTCGGCTGCCGAGCCACCCGAGGCTGCTGTCGCCCGCAGGTGCTGGCCGAGGTGCAGTCGTGGGACCTGCCGCCCCTGGCCGAGCGGTACCGCAGGGCGTGCCAGAGCCTGGCCGTGGGTAAGGACCCCCCCCCCCGACCCTGTGCAGAGCTGGGGAGGGGGCAGCTTGGCGGGGAGAGGTGCTGCGGGTTGGGACTCGGGGCTCCCCCGGCCCCCGAGGCGGCTCCGAGCCGCCGGGGAGCCGTCAGCCTCCGCCGCCCTCGCAGAGCCGCACCCGCTGCTGCTGAAGGTCACGGAGCTGCAGGAGCAGAGCCCCGCGTTCAGCGCCGGCGGGCTGGCGCTGCGCCCCCCGCACCTCCCGCCGCTGCTGCGCGCCCTCAAGCTGCAGGCGCCCCTGCGGCAGCTGCGGCTGGCCGGCAGCGGGCTGGCCGACGGCGCGGCCGCCGAGCTGCTGGCCACGCTCAGCACCGTGCCCAGCCTCGTCCTCCTCGACCTCTCGGGCAACCAGCTCAGCGCCCGGGGCCTGCAGCTCCTCGTGCCCCAGCTGCCCGGCCCGGCGGCCTTCCAGGTAGGGAGAGGCAGCGCCTGGCCCCGGGGAGAGCGGCCCCGCTCTCCCGAGGGCTCTTCCCAGCACTCTGCCCCGTCTCCTCGGCCAGTCCTCGGCGCTGCCCTGCTTGGGACGAGGTTCGGGGCAGGGCGCAGTGCATCTGCGGGGGGCGGAGGGCACGGAAAGCGCCGTGGTCCCTCCCTGCGGGAGCCCCCGCACCGAGCTGGTGAGCGCGGTCGCCAAGGCGGGGACGAGCTCACGTCCTCGTGTCGCAGAGCCTGGAGGAGCTGGATCTGAGCCTGAACCCCCTGGGGGATGCCGGCTGCCGGCCCCTGGCCCTGCTGCTCCGGGCCTGCCCCGTGCTGACGACGCTCCGGCTGCAGGCGTGCGGCTTCGCGGCCGGCTTCCTCCAGCACTGCCGCCTCTCGCTGGCCGGCGCCCTCGCAGGTGAGCGCTCCCAGGGCCGGAGGGACGCGGGGCCCTGCGGGGCCGGGCTAACGCGGGCGTCCGCTCCCAGGAGCCGTGCACCTGGAGACGCTGGCGCTGTCCTGCAACGCCCTGGGGCCGGTGGGGCTGGAGCAGCTCCTGCGCAGCCTGCCCTGCCGCAGCCTCGGCCGCCTGGAGATCGGCTCCGTGGCCGGAGCGGGCGGCGCGGCCCTGGCGGAGGCCGTGCGCGGGTACCTGACGCAGGTGAGCGGGGCCGCCCCAGCGTTCTGCCCCTCCGTGGCGGCGATGGGGCCGTCCCGCGGCCGGCACTCGCCCGCCCCTCGCCCCTGCCTCCGGGGGAGGCCGAGTGGGGCAGAGCGGGGCGTGCGCGGGGCCGGTTTGCCCCCGCTCCGCTTCCCGCCCGCAGCTGTGTCTGCTCCCTCGCAGGAGGGCTGTGCCCTGACGCACCTGACGCTCTCCGGGAATCACTTGGATGATGACGCGGTCCTGGAGCTGGCCAGGTGAGGGGCCGGGGCTGCGGGGGTCTCGCGAGGCTGCGGGGGACGGGCTGGAGACGGTGGGTCGCCCTCGCTCCTCACCGCCTCCCCCTGGCCGCAGGTGCCTCCCCGCCTGCCCCGCTCTGGTCTCCCTGGATTTGTCTGCTAACCCCGGCGTCGGCATCGCAGGCCTGCGCGCGCTGCTCTCGGCCCTGGCGGAGCGGCGCGAGGGGCTCCGGTACCTCAGCCTGGCAGGTAGGGACGGGCCCGGCCCGCGGCAGCGGCGGCCGGACCCCGCGGCCTGGAGCAGGCGGCGGGGCGCTGCTGGCGGGGGCTGACGCCGGCGCCTTCGCTCGCAGGCTGCTCCGTGCAGGGCCCGCTGGACGCCGCTACCTGGGCCGCGGCCGCGGCCAGCGTGCGGGACCTGCGGCTCTGCAGCCGGCGCACCAGCCCCAGCGACCAGCGGGCCGCCGGCGAGGCCTGGCGCGGGCCCCCCGGCACGGCCCTGCGGGCCCTCACCCGGCACCATAAGCTCTTCTGCAAGAGCCTCTGAGGCTCCAGACCGCGGCGGCTCCGCGCCGGCAGCTCTGGGGACCGCCTCTCCGCTTCCACCTGGCAGCATCCGAACTCAGTGCTAGGGCAAGAACAGAGCGCACCAGAACCGGTCCCCGTGCCGTGGAGTGGCGAGGCAGGATGGAGCCGAGGGTGTGCTCGCGGCTTGGGCCGGGCCCTGGTGTGTGCTGTCGCGCGCGTTTTTATCCTTGGAACTGCTCTGAACACGACGCAGTATTTATGAACACGGCTGGTGCTTTCTGGGGACGCGTACCGCGGACGGCGTTACCGGAGCGCCGCGCCTCCGGCCCGCGGCAGCCCGGGACGCAGGCGAATGGCGACCGCCGGCCAAGGAGGCTTTATTGCCCGTCCTCCACGGTACAGGCGGCGTGCAGACCGGGCCGGCTGCAGCCACCAACAGAGGCTGGAGCAGCTGAGCTGCTGCAGGTTGCTGGTGACGCTGGTGAAGCCTGGGAGGCAGGGCCCAAGCACCCAGACCGGGCGCTACGGGGATGTGGCGGCGGGCGCCGGGGAGCGGGGCGCCTCAGGAGTGCAGGAAGCGGTTGAAGGCGTTGTAGGCCGACTCCAGATCGAAGAGCATCTGCCGCACCTGGGAGTCGTCCAGCTCGTCGGAGGCGGACATGCCGCTGAGCGTCTGCAGCCTGCGCGGGCGGGGGCCGCGTCAGCGCTGCCGCGGGGCCGGCGCGGAGGGGCAGCGAGGGGCCCCGGCCCCACGGCACCTACCCCCCCCCAGCAGCACTCACCACTGGTTCACCTTCTGCCGCCCCTCGAAGTCGGGGGGCAGGTGGCTCATGCGGTTCATCGTCTCCATCAGCTCCCGCAGGTCAGGCTGTATCTGGGGGCGGAGGTGGCCGGGGCTGGGCACGGCACCGGCGCCCGGCGCGCCTCCGTGCCGAGGGCGCTCCCGCAGCGCTGCGCGCCTCCCCCCTCGCGCCCCCGGCGCCTACCTACCTCGTCCATGGCTCGGATCTCCAGGCGCAGCTTGTCCATCACCGTGATGAAGAGCTGCAAGAGAGACGAGACGCTCGGCTGCGTCCTTCCCCGTGAGCGGCTGCCGGGGAAGGCAACGGGCCCCTCGGCGCGACAGGTTCCTGCCGCCCCGCCGCAGCGAGCGAAGCGTAACGGGCAGCGCGTGGACCTCGGGGGCTCGGGCAGCGCGTGAGCCGTGCCGCGGGACCCACCGCTGGGCGGGCACGAGCCTCGGGGCGGGCACAGCCCCGGGGAACCCGCACGCCAAAGCCGCCCCCCGCGAGGGGGCGCGGGGAAGACGTACAGAGACGATGTCGGCGATGCAGCGGTTCAGGTTGCCCTTGTCGTCCTTGATGGTGATGGGCCGATCCTCCTTGATCCTCTCCATGGCCAGCGGGCAGTCGAGCTGCGGGAGGCGAGGCCGGTCGGAGCTGGCGGCTGCGTGGGGAAGGGCCCGGGCCGCAGCCCCGCGCTGCCGCTGCCTCCTCCACGGCGCGGCCGCGGAGGGCGCGCGTCCCGGGAGGGAGCGGTGCGCGCCGCCGCCTCCGCTTCTGGCCCTGTCCTCGTGGTGCCAAGAACCCTGCCTTCGGGTCGCAGCGCCGCGGAGCCCGACTCACCCGAAACTTGCGGCAGAACTCGTCGATGGAGCTGATCTCAGAGCCCTGCACCTGCTTGAGGGCGGCTTTGAACTGGACCAGGAGCCGGGAGCAGGCCGCGGTGTACCTAGGGCAGGGCGGGAGGGGGCACAGAGCCCCGCGTAAGAGCGGCTGGAGGGAGGGGGGAGGCGAACACCAGGGCGATCTGAGAAGAGGCCTCCCGGGAGCTCGGGTCCCTGGCGGGGGAGGGAAGCGGGGGGAGGAGGCAGGCAGGGGAGAGGCGCGAGGGGTCACCCCCCGAGGCACTCCGGGGGCTGCCGGAGCCCGCGTCGCTGCGGGACCGAGCCCTCCCGCACAGGCTGCTCCCCGAGGGCAGGGCCCGGGCCGCCTCGGCGCCGCGTCGGGCAGAGACGAGCGCCGGGGCAGCCGAGGCGGCGCCGCGCCGCGGGCTCGCTCACTCGTTGGGAGAGACGCAGTCCTTGATGTACGCCTTCTCCAGCGCCTGCAGCGTCTTCACCACGGCGAAGAGCTCGGCCATGTTGTCGTACCTAAAGGCAGAGCAGCGATGGAGAGGGGCAGCCGCCGCCCGGGGGGGGCCCAGCCCCGGGGGGTCCGGGGGGGGGGGGGGGGCCGGGGGCAGCGGCCCTGCCGGGGCCGGGACTCACTTTTCTCGCTCCCGCGCGTTCTTGTAGAGCTTCACCTCCTGCCGGGGAAAGCGGGGAGAGGCCGGTCAGCCCCGAGCGCGGCCCCGCTCCCGGGGGGGAGGGGGGCGGGGCGCCCAGCGCGGCCCCCCGGTGCGGGCTGCGGGCTCACCTCGTACAGCTCCGGCTTGTTCCCGGGGGCTGCCAGCGGGGAGGCGCCGGTGAAGGCGGAGAGCGACGGAGCTGCCACGGGGCTCCCTGCCCCTCCCCCCCCGGTGACACCAGTGCCCCCCCCCCATTCCCAGTGGCACCAGAGGCCCCTCCGTTCCCGGTGACACTGGAGGTGCCCCCCCATTCCCAGTGACACCAGTGCCCCCCCTCATTCCCAGTGACACTGGGCCCCCCATTCCCGGTGACACCAGAGGGCCCCCCCACCTTTCCCAGTGACATTGGAGGCAGGCCCCCCCCCACTCCCGGTGACCCCAGAGCCCCCACCATTCCCAGTGACACCAGCCCCCCCCACTCCCGGTGACCCCAGAGCCCCCACCATTCCCAGTGACACCAGCCCCCCCCCCCTCCCGGTGACCCCAGAGCCCCCACCATTCCCAGTGACACCAGCCCCCCCCACTCCCGGTGACCCCAGAGCCCCCACCATTCCCAGTGACACCAGCCCCCCCCCACTCCCGGTGACCCCGGAGCCCCCCCCATTCCCAGTGACACCAGCCCCCCCCATTCCCGGTGACCCCGGAGGCCCCCCCATTCCCGGCGACACCAGCCCCCCCACACACACACTCCCGGTGACCCCGGAGCCCCCGCTCGCCGCGGGCCCCGGTCCCGGCCCCTGCCCCGGCCCCGGTGGCGGCGGGCTCACCTCCCACGCCCGGTGGGCCCGCGATACCGTGAAACATCACGACCCCCGCCTTCTGCCAACACGTCCTTCCCCTCTCCGGCCCGGAGGGGGTCTGACCTCGGCCCGGTGCCGGTGCCGGTACCGACCCGCCGCCGCCGCCTCGCACTTCCGCAAGATGGCGGCGGCTCGGCGCGCGGCTGGCCAGGCCTGGGCTGGCGGGAGACGCTCGGCGCGCGGCTGCCCCGGCCTGGGCTGGCGGGAGGCGCTCGGCGCGCGGCTGCCCAGGCCTGGGCTGGCCTGGCGGGGGCGCTCGGCGCTCGGCCGTGCCGCCTGCGCGCGCGGCGGGAGCGCCCGTTGGTTTGGGCGGGAAGAGCCGTTGGTCCGGGCGCGAGGGCGCGGCGACGCCGCCGCCTCAGGGGCCGCCCGCTTCCCTCCCCTCTTACGCCTTTTCCCTTTTCTCTTCCTTCTTCTCCGTTTCACCTTCCCGTTCCCTGGCCGAGGGCCTGGGACTCCCCGTCCCTGAGGCCCTTGACAGCATCTCCCCGCTCTGCTCCTCTGGGGTGGGGGCTGGTGCCGAGGCCCCTTGCTCTCCCTGCAGCGTGGGCAACTCAGCAGGGCCTCTGCGGGAGTAAGGCAAAGCAGCAGCACTGGAGGAGACAGGTGCCCACCAGCCACTCTGCACTGCTATTAGCGCTTTGCTTTCCGCCAGGACTCACACCTGCCAGGCTCTGTAAGTGTCTTGTGGCTCCACTGAGCAAAGAAGAGTGACCGACGTGTTCAAGCTGCTCACACCTGGCATGGAGCCAGGTGGCCACCATTCCCTGGAGGTGGCTGGGGAGGCTTGTGCCCACCAGAAGCAGAGCAGGAGGGCAGGAGTGCGATGGCAGGATTGCCAGGGTGCGTCCGATCTCTGGCTCTGCGACCCTGCCACTTGTCGCTACGAGCAGCAGTAGCAGTGCCAGGCCTCGACTGGTGCAGCTGCGAAGCCGTGGAAGTGACATGAGATTGCTGTTGCCGCAGGATACCACAACGAGCAATACAGGCTAAGGTGGGGATAGCTGCGTGGGGGCTCTAACACTTTGCTTGTGCAGGCAGTTTTGCAGGAAGAGCTTTGGCTCCTTTGACCATGGAGGAAGGTAGATTTCTGAAGGAAGATGATGGCTACCTAAGAAAGAGGGCGGGCACCCTCGGCCACAGCCTTGTTAATCCAGAGGGGAAAATGCCAAGGTTTTTACGGAGATTGCTGACATAAACTTGTTGGCAGCTATAAATCGTGCTGATACGGGAAAGTCCTTCGTCAGAAGGTGTTTCCTTGTAATTCGAGGGTAAAGGTAACAGACAAAAGACCACTGAGCTGGTTATAAGGCGGATCACGAAGCTGTGTGACCTTAACCATGCAGAGCATAGCACTGTAGGGAGCAGAGGACAAAGCAATAAAGTTCTTGGCATGCATGAGAACAACTTTTGATATGGAAAGGTCATGGGGTTTTTTGGGGGTTTAATCCTGGCTGATAGGAGAGAAATGATCCAGAACATGCTCTCCAACGGTAGGTGAGAAGACAAGAATTGTTCTTAGGGAAGAGGCAGAACAACCAAACACAGGAAAAAGGCTTTCACAAAGCTTATTTGAACTGTTCCTTGTAGAATTGAGAACTGAGAGCAGTATGGGCTAAATCCCCCAGCATCTGCTCTCTCAGGATTCCTGCTCCTCATCCATAGCAGCTGGAGCACAGCAGGGCCACAGCCCGGAAGGCTCACCGAGGTCTGATCCGTTTGGCTCCAGCTGGGCGGTGAGGAGGGATGCTGGTTTAGAAAGCAGTGGGAAATGTGTAAGAGGACAGGCAGTTAGGGAAAGGCGCTGGGAAAGCAAAGTGCCCCGGAGGCAGCGGAAGAGAGGGACTGGAGCGGGATGGTGACCTCTGAGGTGGGCTGGTTTCAGAACGGAGGTCTCCGAGGTCTCTCGTCGTTGTAGTTGCAGCACCGCTGGGGCAGACTGAGGTGGCCAGGCTGGCCCAAGGGGAAGGAGACGCGCAGAGGTCGCTAGGGTAAATGATTAGGGATGGTAGCCACTCCCAGCCGAAGGCAGTCCTTCCCACGCGGGCACCGGGTTCCCGTGCAGAGGGAAGAGGGCTTCCTTCCTCGCGCCGGGCGCTAGGTTCTCCACGGTCTTCGTCCCCAAGCAGTGAGATACTCGGCCAGGTGAGTGGGGAGGGTGGCAGGCGCAGCTCGCTGCCTCTGCACTCCCGTCACCACGCAGGGTCCAGCACAAGCACCAGGAGTGGCCTCGCCTGCAGGGGAGGACGATGAAAGGGGCTGTAATCGGAAAGTGTGCCTCAGCCTGCAGAGGCTACGCTGTGGGGCAAGGGAGATGGGGTGGAAGCGCCCCTGCTTCGCTTCCCAGCCCAGCGAGACCAGAGGTGCACCCGACAGGGCCGTGGCAGTGAAAGAGTTTGCTGCTGGGCATCTGTAGAAGACGTGTGACAGCTCAGGCAGCAGGTTTTGGCTCAGCGTGCCGTGGCGGAAGGCGTTAAGGCTGTGGGAATGCCGGAGTGTGGACTCACTGGTGGGAACAGTCTCTGCTGCCCTCGCAGATCAGCGAGACTCAGAGAAAGGGGTGGCGGTGCCCACCAGGGCTGCGGGCGGATGGCCAGGCCCTGGCCGGCGGTTCAGCTGCCCGCTGGTGGATGTGGTGGGCACGGCAGGAGAATTGACTGTAGTTAGGGGTGGTGCCAAGGAGCAGCTGGGCGCTGAGGGTGGGGAAGGAGCGCGACGTGAGACGTGGCTCAACCTCGGGGAGAGGAGCCCAGGGCTCTGTTTGGGCAGGGGTGTCCTGCAAGGCCAGCAGTGCCTGGGGAGCCATGTCAGTCATGAGACCAAGGTGACCCGCTAGTGTGCAAAATACCAAATTTGGGTAGCAAAACGGTTGCCTGGAACGGCCGGCCGGCCTGCCATGGTTGCAGCAGTGCTGCAGGGATTACTGCGAGGCCTGGCTCTGCTGTGCTCGGGGCCAGCATCCCCAAGAGGCCGAGCCGTCCCTCGGGGCGCTGCAAGCCCTCTGCATTCGTGTGGGTCCTGTCCTGCTCTCCCCGCAGGCGCTGCGCAGCGTGTACTGAGTGGTGGGAGACAGTCTCTGCTGAAGATCCCAAGAGAGTGCTGATCCGACCTGCAGCGTGACGTGGCGGCTCACTGGCGTGCGTTCACGTGGCGATAACAGAAACGCAGCCTGAGCTGCAGTGCTCAGCGAGACTTTGAGCGGGGGGGAAGGACCGGACCTCGTCCCTTGCAGCACGGTGTGGCAGCCCAGGTACAGCGCTGGCGGGAGCAAGCGGCGGTGAGACACCTCGGGGGTGCTGCGGAGTAGGACTTTTCCCTCTGCTCCCTCTCCTTTCCCCTAGAGCAGGGAGAGGCAAAAGCAGCCGTCTTAACCAAACGGAGAAAGAAGGACGAGAGGGATCCCGGGAGACAAGCGGCGGCTGGGGGCGGCTCGGGGGCTCGCAGCCTACGGGCGGGCGCGGGTTTGGGACAAGGTCTCACTGCCTGCCCGGGGACGGTGGCTGGGGAGAGTGCCAAGTGAGAAAGTTCCTGTTTCACCCGAGGGAAAGAGGCAGCCGCCAGCTGCAATCCGAACTTGCCAAGGAGGAACTTTCCCGTTAATAAAATGTGCTGTCAGGATGATTCAGGATTAGTGTTTTGTAACCACGTTGCTTTGGAAATATGTACTTCAGAGAATGCTGTTTTACCCTCAAGTCATCTACGGTGATAAGAGAAGAGGGTTCTCAGTTACAAGCGTGACCCTTAAAAGCGTCCTGTACCCGCTGTCTGGCAGATGTGGAAAACAGACACACCCTAGGGTACCTGGGGCACCCTAACAAGCACTCGGCTCTCGAGACCCCACACTCCAAAGCATCTGGAGGGCAACACATGCTCCATGCACAACCCTGGTGGTCGCAGCTCTCGGCACGTCCGTCGCCTGCCCGGGGATGAGGCCTTTCAATCTGGAGCAGCGGAGAGCGGAAAAGGGGTGGCTGAGAAATGTCCTTGAGTTCCTTCTTGTTAATCTGGAAATGACATCAGTTTGTACCACCTTCCTTCCTCAGAACCCTTGGTTTAAACAAATTCTGAGTCTTAGTATGGTTTTAACATCAGGATATGATTCAGATAGAGTCCACCTTGGGACTATTTGCTGGTAACTTTAGGTAAAATATGTTCCAAGATGTAGTAATTTCTGAAATCTCAAATATCCTAGAAAATTCATGGTTACGTACAAGAAGAATACCTTAACCTTACTCTGTCATCAAGTGAAGAGTGGAGAAGGCATAATCTAAGAACCACCTTAAAATCACTAAAGTGCTTTGGAGTCATTATATGGTCTTTGTATGGAGCCATAACTGTACAATATTAGGATTTCTGCTGTGAGTGATGAGAAGGAAGGTTGTTAGTCTGCCCACAGCCCAGCTAAACCTAATGCTCCAGGTGTGTTTTAGCTGCCTGTGCAGCTATAGAAATCTGACAGGACGAAACACTCTGCTTAATTTAATCACTCTAAACTATGAATTACTCTACTGAATTTAGTTTGCCGTGGCTCGGCAGGCTCCAGGGTCAGTTTTACGGTGGAGGAGGTGCCCTTAAATAGAAGACCCGAGTCGTGTCAGTGAAATGGCATTCTTGGCAACACGCTTCTCTCGAGAGCTTTTGTTGCAAGGTCACACAAAACCACTCCGGCTGTGAGCCGGCAAGGACGAGCAAAGCAAAGCAGAAGGACTCGCTGCTGCTACCTGCCCCGCTGCGGAGGGGCCTAAAAGCAAGAAACAAAGCTGCAGCAGGTTTTCACTGTCGCAAGAGTTTGTTCTTCCAAAAAACATCTTGCCCTTGCCCCAAGCTGCATTCCTGGTGTGGTGAGCGTATGGTTGTGTCAGAAACGGTCTCTTCAGCTGCGTGCGATGAGGTTCCCCATGGCTGTGGGGTGGCTGCACGCGCTGCATGTGGTGTTCTAGCACTAAGCAGTATTCTATGTGCATATAGGTTTGCTCTGGCTTTTCACTTGTTTTGGTGCTGGGCCAGCGTGCTGTTAGGGTCTTGTATTTTCATACTTCATAGATACTACAGTGTACTTAGACAAAACTTAGGGGGTCAGTCACCCCAAACCTATTGCCATCCCAAAGCAGTTGTATGCTATCATGCAGTCTCTGTCATTTGCATCTTTCTTCTGTTCGGGTGTTTGTATCACTTAATTTTGCTGAAGTACTGGTTGCTGTGGAATGTGAGGTAAAAAGGAAATTATTTTGTACTGAAACATGCACATTCCAGAAGAATGGAGAGTTTTACACTTCACTTAAGTAAATTATTGTTAATTAGTCTGTAAACCACAGAAGATGACATCTGGTTTAACAAAGGGATGTTTGCATGTCACAGGGAAGTGAAACAAAGCTGATCTTAATTAAGCAGAATGGCCTGACTATCTCTTTGGGCAAGAAAGGAAGCCAATTTTGAGGAGAAAGATCAAATCTGCTTGTACCGCCTGGAGGGCTTCGGAGAGGAGGCTGGTTATAAAAGCCGACGAGCTAAGAAAGGATTCCCTTTTATGGACACAACCTGAGCATACGGTAGGTAAAACGGTACAGTCCTTGGCAGGGCAGCTGTCGGGGGAGAGGGGTGAAAGTGCTGGAGCAGAGCTGGCCATTAAAGATGTGATTTAAAAAGATGATTTTGAGGTCAGGGTTCCTCTCCTCTCCAGCTGGAGGCAGCAGCAGCAAGAAGCGCTGCGCGGAGGGGCTTCCTGGCCGTACTCGGGCTGCGATGGACTTCGTGCCTCATCAGTGCTGCTCCAAGAAGGAATCCAGCCAATACGATGCTCCCCTGCCAGCCGGGATATCAATGTTTGTGCTGGGAAAAGGGCCTGAAGATCCCATGTGATTTCCAGTCGGAGGAGCGACACCAACCCAGAGGATCCCTGCCTGCACCAGCGCAGGGAGACCCACCCCTGGAAATGCTGTAGCAGAGCGGGTGACCTGCGCTGGGGACAGCCAGTCCCAGCGTTAGTGGTGCCTGCTGTTCAAATAACGTCAAATTGCTTCATTAGGGAATGATCTTTATCAGCGTCTTTCGCTGTTGCCAACAGCGGAGGCTCTGACCCTCACCGCTGGGGCACGGAGAGGGCTACAACGCCCCGCAGTCGCCTGCAGGGAGGACAACAACGCTCTGCTCCGTGGAGCCTTCTGTGGGAGGCGCAGCTCCGCGTGGCTCGCGCTCTCGGGGGTATGCGGTGAGCGGCGGCCGTGCCGCCGGCTGCGGCTCGCTGAGCCCTTGCAGAGGGCGGGCTGCTCCCAGGCAGGCGCGGAGGAGCCCGTGCCCCACGGAGGTGCCGCCGAGGCTCGCCGGTAAACCTTGCCCTGGCGGGGTGTCGACAGGGACTCCGGATCTTTGTTGCGGCATGCAGTGACATGGAAAACCGTGCTGTTAGCAACGCTGGTTGTTAGAGAAACAGCCAGGCAGTGGTAGGCCCTTGAAATACCTGCTTGCTGTTTAGGCTTGTCCTTCCCGGCAGTCACGTGGACGCTGAGAGCAGTTACAGGTAATACTGTAGGGTTGCATAGAAAACAATGTGAAAAGTGTTTCCCCACAGCGAGCGAGCTTCCTGCCAAAGGCAAACTTTAAGCAAAACTTAACACTTCCAACCCCTCCTTCTGGCTTGGTGAAAAGAGGATAAAGGACAGATGCCAGCGATCTTGTCTTAGAAAAACAGCCGGTCTTTGTGAAACCATCAAATATGGTGTTTGTAGCCTGAACGCTGTTTAATTTGCATAGGTATTCATAAACCGTGCCTGCCACTTATGTGCCGTGCCCTGTACCTTATGCTGCTGGTTGAAGTTGCTCCTATATCCCTCTTGAGTTGTAATATGTTCGGATATATCCTGTTGTCAAACATTAACTTTGCAAGTGCCTTGGAAAACAGCTTGACTTGGCTGATGTTTCATAAAGATAGCTGCAGCTAGAATATTCCTGTCACCCAGCGCACAAACGCCACAAACCAGTACAAATGCGCCAGGAGGTTTATTCTTTTATCACCATTCAGTAGACTTGGGTGGTTATTTTAGTATTAAAAGTGTGATACTGCGCAGAACTGCTTCACCTTCCAGGAATTCCAGGATTCCCCTTGTCTTTCATAGAATCACGGAATCAGTATGGCTGGAAGGGACCTCTGGAGATCATCTAGTCCAGCCTCCCCGCTCAGCAGGGTCACCTACAGCATGTTGGACAGGGTCGCATCCAGGCGGGCCTTGAAGATCTCCAGAGAAGGAGACTCCACAACCTCTCTGGGCAACCTGGTCCAGCGCTCTGTCACTCTCACAGGGAAGAAATTCCCCCTCACATCCGGGCGGAACTTCCTGGGGTTCAATTAATAGGGTTCAATTAATTGAATTAACGTGGCTCAATTAATACGGTTCTTTAATACAGACACTAGCGAGAAACCTGCTTGGCCTCTGCAGCCCCAGGCGAGTCTCTACCCGGAGGCCCCTTGAGCGCCGTGGATCCTCCGGCTTGCTCTGGAGAGCCTGGTCCCCCCGCAGGGCTGGGCAGAGCCTCTCCCCGGCTCGCGCCGGCAGCGCCAGGCATCCGGCCGGAGCGCGGAGCCAAGCGGAGCCGCCCGGCCCGGGCCGCACCGGGAGCAGGAGCCGCCCCGCGCGCCCGCCTGCTCTGCCGCCAGGCAGGTTTGGGCGCAAACAAAATTCCTTCCCCTAAGTCTCTGCTGGAGATTGCCACGCAGGGAAGGAGGGCTCGCGGGGCTCTGGCGTGCCGTTCCCAGCAAAACCTGAGTAAATCCCGCGTCAGTGAGTGGCCCTGAGCGCCTCGGGATTCGCGTGTCCTCGCCTGAGCTGCCGGCCCAGCGGTGCCTCATCGGTGGTGTCATCGCCGAGGCTGCCGATGTGCTGGCGGGGACAGCGCTGGCCCCGCTCCCGGCCCCCGGGGAAAACCCCCGGTGGGGCTTTCCGAGCGCGGCTCTTCCGGGGCTGCAGGCCAGCTCTGCCCCCCGCATCCTTGTCGCCTCCCCGGCCTGGGGTTTTCCCAGCTCGTCCCTGTCCCTGGCATCTGGCCGCTGCCGCACCAGCCGGGCAAAAGCCACGTGCCGCGACCCAGGTGGGACTCGAACCCACAGTCCCCAGCTCCGGAGGCTGATGCCTTATCCATTAGGCCACTGGGCCCCGCTGTGGCGCTGCCCCGGGCGCTCGGAGCTGCGCCCCAAGGACGCCCGAGGGCAGCCGGGTGCCCGGGCAGCGCCGCCGCGGGCTCCGGGCGCCCGTTCCCCTCCCCGGGGCGCCCGGGGCAGGGCGGGAGCGCAGATAAGCGCGGGGTTATTGCCGCTGGCAGCGGGACGGGGCAAACTCCGGAGGCGCCTCCCGCCCGGGCGCGAGGGCTGTGGCGCTGCCGAGCGGGGGCAGCGGGGCTGGGGGTGCCGGCACGCAGAGCTGGGGGGGGGCAGCCCAGACGGAACGGCGATGGGCGCCCGCACAGCTCCCACCCCACACCACCCCCCCCCGGCACCCTGGGGCCGTTGGTACCCCGGGAGGAGGCTGGAGGCAGCGAGGCCGGGCAGCCCGCGTGCCCCCGGCCGCTCCGGCACGCCGTGCCGTGCCGCGCCGCGCCGCGCGCGCTTATCTGCCCTTCCCCGGCTGTGCCAGCGCGGCTCGGCTGCACTTCGGCCGCGGCGGAGGTTCGCCTGCACGCGCGTGTGTCTGCACGTGTGTGCGTGCTGGGCAGCCCGGGGGCGCTGGGGCAGCGCCAGGGCGGGCGGGCTGCCGGGACCCCCCGCACCGGCCCCGCGGCCTCCTCCCGGCGCCTCCGGCACTGCCGAGCCCCGGAGCGCGCTCGGCCGGCCCGGCCGGCTCTGCCGGCTGCCGCACGCCCGGGGCCACGCCGGGGCCGCGCCGGAGGCGTCGGGCTCTGCCTCCGCGGCGGGCGCGGGGCTCGCGGCGCGGGGCTCGGGGCGGCGGCGGCGGCGGTGGCGTCAGCGCTGGCAGGGCCGCCGCGCCTGACTCACTTCCTTCCCCGTCGGGGCTCGGGGCGGCCGGAGCACACGTGGGCGCCCGGCACAGGGACGGGACCCGCGCCGGTGCCGCCGCCGCCCCGAGGACCTCGCGCCCCGCAGGTGACCGCCAGCGGGGGCCCGGCCGGGCTGGGGGCGGGCGCGGGGGCGCCGGGGAGACGGAGGCTCTGGGGGCAAGCGCAGCGCCTGCGGAGAGCTCGGGGGGGACCCGAGCAGCCAGGGCGAGCGGAGCACCGGGGCTTGACCTGAGCACCCAGGGGTGAAACGAGCGCCCAAGGGTGAGATGAGGAGCCAGGGGTGATCCAAGCACCTGGAGGGGGGGGAGCTGAGCACCTGGGGTGGGGGGACCAGAGCACCCATCTGCAAGCAGAGCGCCCAGGGGTGCAACAAGGAGCCAGGGGCGAGCTGAGCACCCGGGGGGAGAAGTTAGCACCCAGGGGTGACTGAGCACCCAGGGGCTGAGCTGAGCACCCAAGGGGTTAAGTTGAGCACCTAGGTGTGAGTTGAGCACCCGGGGGGGGGGGGTGTTGCTGAGCACCCGGGAGAGCTGAGCACCAGGAGTTCAGTTGAGCACGCAGGGGGGGTTGCTGAGCATGCAAGGGCTGAGCTGAGCACCCAAAGGGTTGAGTTGAGCACATAGGTGTGGGCTGAGCACCCGGGGTGGTTGCAGAGCACCCAGGTGAGCTGAGCACTACGGGTTGAGTTGAGCACGTAGGTGTGAGCTGAGCGCCCAAGGGGTTGAGTTGAGCATGTAGGTGTGAGCTGAGCACCCATATGGGCGAGCTGAGCACCTGAGGGGGTTGCTGAGCACCTAGGGGCTGAGCTGAGCACCCAAGGGGTTGAGTTGAGCACGTAGGTGTGAGCTGAGCACCCATATGGGTGAGCTGAGCACCCAGGGGTTGAGTTGAGCACATAGGTGTGAGTTGAGCACCCAGGGGTTTGCAGAGCACCTGGGCGAGCTGAGCACCCACGGGTTGAGTTGAGCACATAGGTATGAGCTGAGCACCCATATGGGTGAGCTGAGGACCCGGGGCTGAACTGAGCACCCAAGGGGTTGAGCTGAGCACCTAGGTGTGAGTTGAGCACCCAGGGGGGTTTGCAGAGCACCCGGGCGAGCTGAGCACCCAGGGATTGTGTTGGGCACGTAGGTGTGAGCTGAGCACCCATATGGGCGAGCTGAGCACCCAGGGGCTGACTTGAGCACATAGGTGTGAGCTGAGCACCCAGGGACGAGCTGAGCACCCAGGAGGGGTTTGTTGAGCACCCAGGGGCTGAGCTGAGCACCGTGGGTTGAGTTGGGCACGTAGGTGTGAGCTGAGCACCCATGGGCGAGCTGAGGACCTGGGGGCTTTGCCGAGCGCCCGGGCGAGCTGAGCCCCGGGTGGGGGCGGGCGGGCGCCGGACCCCCGGGTGCGGGCGGCGGGGGGGTGCCGGGGGGTGGCGGCGCGGGCGCGGGCTGCCCCGGCGGCCGCGGGGCCCTGAGGAATGGTTAACCCGGGGCAATCTCGCCCCGAGCCAATCACCGCCGCGGCCCCGCGGAGATTAGAGCCGCGGGCGCCGGCGCCGAGCCGCGCCGACGGCCACGGGCGAGCGGGCGGGCGCCGCGGCCCACCGGCTCCTCCGGGCCCCCGCAGCCCCCCGCGGTGCCATGGCCGTGCCGCCGGTCCTGCTGGCCCTGTGCCTTGGGGCGGCCGCCGCCGCCGCCGCCGCCACCGCGCCGCCGGCCCTGGGGGCCCTGCTGTCGTCGGGAGAAGGCTCCCTGCCCCGCGCCGCCGTCGAGTCCCTCGTGGGTGCCGCGGCGGCCCGTGTGCAGTGCCGCGACGGGCCGTGCGGAAAGGTGGGAGCCGCCACGGGCGCCGCGCCGCGCCGTGCCGTGCCGTGCCGCGCCGTGCCGTGCGGAAAGCGCCGCGCCGGGGCCGCGCGCCCCAGGGGCAAACTCCAGCCCCGCCAGCGCCGGCAATGCCGCGGGCGCCTGGCACGGCGCCGTCGGGGTCCCCGGGCCCCCGCCGTGGCACCCACGTGCGGGGCGCTGGTGGGGCACGTGCGCCCGTGCGCCGGGGGGCCTCCGCGCCCTGGCTGCAGCGGGGCGTCCTGCAGTGGGGTGCATGGGGCTGGGGGCCCCGAGGGGTGTGTGGGGGGCTGGGGGGCCCAGAGGCATGTATTGGGGGGGCAAGAGGTGCACTGCAGGTGGGGACCTCAGTGGGGTGCATTGGGGCTGGGGAACCCCAAGGGGTGCATGTGGGGCTGGGGGACCTCAGTGGGGTGCATTGGGGCTGGGGAACCCCAAGGGGTGCATGTGGGGCTGGGGGACCTCAGTGGGGTGCATTGGGGATGGGGAGCCCCAAGGGGTACATGTGGGGCTGGGGGACCTCAGTGGGGTACATTGGGGCTGAGGGGGGCCCCGAGGGGTGCATGTGGGGCTGGGGGACCTCAGTGGGGTGCATTGGGGCTGGGGGGGCCCTCGAGGCATGCATGTGGGGCTGGGGGACCTCAGTGGGGTGCATTGGGGCTGGGAAACCCCAAGGGGTGTGTGTGGGGCTGGGGAACCTCAGTGGGGTGCATTGGGGCTGGGAAACCCCAAGGGGTGCATGTGGGGCTGGGGAACCTCAGTGGGGTGCATTGGGGCTGGGGAACCCCAAGGGGTGCATGTGGGGCTGGGGAACCTCAGTGGGGTGCATTGGGGCTGGGGAACCCCAAGGGGTGTGTGTGGGGCTGGGGAACCTCAGTGGGGTGCATTGGGGCTGGGGAACCCCAAGGGGTGCATGTGGGGCTGGGGAACCTCAGTGGGGTGCATTGGGGCTGGGGAACCCCAAGGGGTGTGTGTGGGGCTGGGGAACCTCAGTGGGGTGCATTGGGGCTGGGGAACCCCAAGGGGTGTGTATGGGGCTGGAGCATGTTGGGGGTGCATTGAGGCCGGGGGACCTTGTGCGTGTCCATGGGGTGTGTGTCCCCAAGGGGGGTGGTGTCCCACCTCTCCCCTGCCCCACTGCTCCCTGTGGCCTCCCATGCTGCGACCCTTCCCTCTGCCCCACCACGACCCCCTGCCACCGTGGCCCCGTGCCCCCCATGCCTCCGTGTTCCCGCAGTCCCATGTTCCCCTTGGCACCGTGTCCCCATGGCCCTCAGGGCCCCATGGCCCCGTAGGACCAAGTCCTCGTGTCCCCATGTCTTCATGTCCCCTGTGACTCCATCTTCCCTCGTACTGTGTCCCCATGGCATTGTGTCCCCATGTCCCTCACGGTGCCATGTCCCCCATGGCCCAGTGTCCCCACAGTACCATGTCCCTGTGTCCCCGTGTCCCCCATGGCACCATCTCCCCCTAGTACAAAGTCCCCATGTCTTCTGTGGTCCCATGTCCCCATATCCCTATGTCCCACTAGTACCGTGTCCCCATGGCCTCTGTGGCCCCATGACCCCATAGGACCATGTCCCCATATCCCTCATGTCCTCATGTCCCCTATGTCCCCATGTCTCCCATGGCACCATCTCCCCCAGAACCATGTCCCCATGAGCCCTGTGTTCCCATGGCCCCATAGGACCATGTCCCCCATGTCCCTCATGGCCCTATAGCCCCTATGCCTCCATGTTCCTGTGTCCCCATGTCCCTGTAGAACCATGTCCCCATCTCCCCATGTCCCCTGTGGCTCCATATCCCCATGTTCCCCATGGCCCAATGTCCTGTGTCACCATGACTCAATGTCCACACTTCCTGTGTTCCCATGCCCCCCATGGCCCCGTGCCCCCTGTGGCCCAGTGTCCAGCATGTCCCTGTGTCCCCATGTCCCCTGTGGCTCTATGTCCCTGTGTCCCCTGTGTTCCCTGTGGCCCAATGTCCCCATGTCCCATATTCCCATGTCCCATGTTGCCATGTCCTCTGTGCCCCATATCCCTGTAGGACCATGTCCCCATGTTCCCTGTGGCCCTATGTCTGCATGTCCCCCATGTCCCCCTGTCCTCTGTGTCCCCATGTCCCTGTAGGACCATGTCTCTATGTCCCCCATGGCCCCATGTCCCCATGTCCCCTGTGTCCCTGTAAGACCACGTCCCCATGGCCCCTATGTCCCCATGTCCCATGGCCCCCTTGGCCCCGTGGCCCTGTAAGACCATGTCCCCATGTGCTCTGTGTCCTCATGTCCCTGTAGGACCATGTCTCTATGTCCCCCATGGCCCCATGGCCCCATGGCCCTGTAAGACCGTGTCCCCATGTCCCCTGTGGCCCCATGTACCATGGCCCCCATGTCCCCCGTGTCCCCATGTCCCTGTAGGACCATGGCCCCCATGTCCCCACATCCCTGCAGCACCATGGCCCCCGTGTCCCACGGCCCTGTAGGACCATGTCCCTTGCCCCCGTGGGCCCCGCACCCCATGGCCCCGCGGCGCCCCGCCACGCGCCCGCCACCGCTCCTCCCGCAGTGCACCTCGGCCGGGGACGTCCTGGGGCTGGTGGGCAGGGGGGGCCGCGGCGATGCCTGGAGGCCTCCGAGCTGCCCCGGCTGGGCGCCGCCGTGCTGCCGGCCGGCAGCGACCCCGCGGGCGCCGGGGCGCTGCGCGCACAGCCGCGTGCCGGGGCGTTGCACACGCAGCCGCGTGCCGGGGTGCAGGGGGCACCCGCGGTGCCGGGGTGCTGCGCGCACTGCCGTGTGCCGGGGTGCAGGGGGGCACTGGGGGGGACCGCCCCCCCCCCCAAGCGTGACTAACGGTGTCGCCCAGCCCTGCGTGGACGCGGCGCGGGTGCAGGCGGAGAGCGCGGCGGCGGCGGCGCAGGTGGGCGCCGGGCCGGCCGAGCGGGTGCCGGCCACCCTGGGCGCCCACGTGCTGCGCGGGAGCTGCCTCCGGGCCCTGCCGCCCCCCAGCTTCTTCCTCGACTACATCTTCGAGCGCTTCGGCAACGGCTCCCAGAACCTCTCGCTGGAGGGTGAAGCCCGGGGGGCAGGCGGGGGCGCGGGGGGCACAGGCTGTGGGGTGCAGAGCGGGTGCAGGGTGCAGCCTGGGGGTGCCGCAGGGCCTTTGCGTGGGGGCTGGGGCGTGGGGGGCACGGCCTCAGCCCTGCCCCAGGCTGGGGGCTGGAGCCAGTGTGGGGCAGGGCCCTGGGGGGGCAGTGGGGCTGGGGGCTGCTGCCGGCATCACCGGGGGGGGGGGTTCTGGGGCAGCAGGCCAGTGTTGGTGTGGGGCAGGGGCCTCTGGGGCAGGGAGCTGGCAGGGGGTGTCATTGTGGGGCAGGGGCTGTGGGACAGGGCAGTGGGGCAGGGCCATGGGGCAGGGCTATGGGGCAGAGCAGTGGGGCAGGGACTATGCAGCAGGGCCATGGGGCAGGGCTGTGGGGCAGGGCCGTGGGGCCAGCTGACGGGCACCTGGCAGGGCTGAGCGCCCTGATGGAGCAGCTGAAGCTGGTCCCCACGGAGGAGGCCCACGAGCACGGGGACACCCACGGGGACGGGGACACCCACGAGCACGGGGACACCCACGGGGACGGGGACGCCCACGGGGACGGGGACGCCCACGAGCACGAGCACGGGGACGGGGACGCCGCCGCGGCCACGGGGGCCCGTGCCGACGCCAGGAGCTCCGCGTGGGACACGGTGAGCGGCCGCGCGGGGCCGGGGGGCGCGGGGGGCGGCGGGGGCCGCGCCGCTCGCTCAGCCGCCGCGTCCCCAGGTGTGCCTGGGCCCCGGCGCCCTCCTGGAGCTGCACGGGCTGGGCGCCGCCGGCGCGCTCTCCCGGGCCGACTTCGCCCGCCTCGGCCCCGCGCTGCTGCAGCAGCAGCTCAGCGGCGCCTGCCCGGGCGCCCACGCCGCCGACGCCGCCGGCCCCACCGGGGAGCTCAGCACCGCCGAGAGTGAGTCGCTCTGCGCCGCGCCACGCGCCGTGCCGTGCGCTGTGCTGTGCACCATGCTGTGCCGTGCAACGTGCTGTGCTGTGCACCATGCTGTGCACCATGCTGTGCTGTGCACCGTGCCGTGCTGTGCACCATGCTGTGCCGTGCAACGTGCCGTGCTGTGCACCATGCTGTGCACCGTGCCATACACCATGCTGTGCACCATGCTGTGCCGTGCAACGTGCCGTGCTGTGCACCATGCCATGCACCGTGCTATGCACCATGCTGTGCCATGCACCATGCCATACCGTGCACCCTGCTGTGCACCATGCCATGCACCATGCTGTGCTGTGCACCGTGTTGTGCTGTGCACCATGCTGTGCACCGTGCCATGCACCATGCTGTGCTGTGCACCGTGTTGTGCTGTGCACCATGCTGTGCACCGTGCCATACACCATGCTGTGCTGTGCACCGTGCCGTGCTGTGCACCATGCCATGCACCATGCTGTGCCGTGCACCGTGCCGTGCACCATGCCGCACCATGTGCCGTGCCGTACCGTGCACCACGCCGTGCCGTGCACCGTGCCACCGCGGGGCGTGACGGCGCTGCCCGCCACCAGAGTACTTGTACGGCTCGCTGGCCACGCTGCTCGTGTGCCTGTGCTCCCTGTGCGGCATCGCCCTGCTGCTGTGCAGCGCCTGCGCCGGCGCCCACCACTACATCATCCAGCTCTTCGTGAGCCTGGCCGTGGGCTCGCTCACCGGGGACGCCCTGCTGCACCTCGTGCCCCAGGTGGGAGCCGGCGCGGCGGCGCGGCGGGCCGGGCTGCACGCGCCCACGGCCCCCGCGGCGCCGCCTGAGCCCACCGTGCCCCCGCGCAGTTCCTGGGGCTGCACTCGCACGCCGAGGGCGACCACGGCCACGACCACGGCGAGGTCGCCGCCGCCACCTGGAAGCTGCTGGCGGTGCTGGGGGGGCTCTACGGCTTCTTCGTGCTGGAGCGGCTCGGGGGGCTGCTGGGGCGGCCCCACGCGTGCCGGGCGCCCGCGGGGCCCCGCTGCCCGCAGCAGCACCCCGTGGCCCTGCAGCGCTGCGAGGAGGCGGCGCGGTGCCGCACGCAGCTCCCGGCTTCCTCCTGCGCAGACCTGGTACCGGGGGCGTGGGGGGCGGCGGGGGGCCGGGGTCGCTGTGGGGCGGGGGATGCCCGGTCAGCGTGGGGCTGGGGCCGGTGTGGGGCAGGGGATGACCCGTCGTCACTGTGGGGCAGGGGCTGGCACTATGGGGCAGCGATGCTCAGAGCCCTGCTCCGGGCCTGGATGCAGGGCCGGGGGAGGGTTGGGGGTCCCGCACCCCACGGCTCTGCCCCCCAGGTGCAGGTGGAAGACGGCCCTCTCAGCCAGAGCAAGCAGGAGCTGCAGAGCCGGGGTACGTGCCCCACGGCGCCCCCCCGCCGCGGGCCCCCGCGTCCCAGCACCCCCGGGGGGCGATGGGGCGGGCAAAAGGGGGAGCAGGGCGGGCGCCCCGCAGCCGACCCAGGTGGGACTCGAACCCACAATCCCCAGCTCCGGAGGCTGATGCCTTATCCATTAGGCCACTGGGCCAGTGCGCTGCACAGCTCCCGGCGGCTCTCGTGCTGCGGCGCCGCGGGGGGCCGTGGGGCGGGAGGGGCCGTGGGGTGAGAGGGGCGGCGGGGCCGGGACGGGGCCGTGGGGTGGGAGGGGCCGTGGGGTGAGAGGGGCGGCGGGGCCGGGACGGGGCCGTGGGGCGGGAGGGGCCGTGGGGCGGGAGGGGCTGCGGGGCCGGGACAGGGCTGTGGGGCAGGAGGGGCCGTGGGGCGGGAGGGCCTGCGGAGCCGGGACGGGGCCGTGGGGCGGGAGGGGCCGTGGGGTGAGAGGGGCGGCGGGGCCGGGACGGGGCCCGTGGGGTGGGAGGGGCTGTGGGGCGGGATGGGCGGCGGGGCCGGGACGGGGCTGTGGGGCGGGACGGGGGCCGTGGGGCGGAATGCGGCCGTGGGGCCGGGGTGGGGCCTTGGGGCGGGACTAGGCTATGGGGCAGGATGGATGGGGCCATGGGGCGGGACTAGGCTATGGGGCAGGATGGGGCTGTGGGGGGGGGCGGGGCCATGGGGCGGGACAGGGCTGTGGGGTGGGCTGGGGCTATGAGGTGGGATGGGGCTGTGGGGCAGGCGAGTGGGGACCCCCAGAGCCCAGCACGATGCTGTGGGGTGAGTGAGGGGAGGTAGCGGCGCTGTGGGGTGAGTGAGCAGGAGGTGCGTCTGCTGTGGGGCGGTGGTGGCACTGTGGGGCGGTGGTGGCCCCCTGGGGCTGATGGGGCATGGTGGGGTGGTGGCGGCCCCAGGGGCTGACGGGCACTGTGGGGCTGATGGGCGCCGTGGGGCTGACGGGCGCCATGGGGCGGTCGTGGCACCGTGGGGCTGACGGCGCCGTGGGGCTGACGGGCGCCGTGGGGCTGATGGGCGCCGTGGGGCGGTCGCGGCGCCGTGGGGCTGACGGGCGCCGTGGGGCTGACGGGCGCCATGGGGCGGTTGCAGCGCCGTGGAGCTGACGGCCGCCGTGGGGCTGACGGGCGCCGTGGGGCTGATGGGCGCCGTGGGGCGGTCGCGGCGCCGTGGGGCTGACGGCCGCCGTGGGGCTGACGGGCGCCGTGGGGCTGACGGCCGCCGTGGGGCTGACGGGCGCCGTGGGGCTGATGGGCGCCGTGGGGCGGTCGCGGCGCCGTGGGGCTGACGGCGCCGTGGGGCGGGCGCGCGCAGAGCTCCGCATGCTGCCCTACATGATCTGCGTGGGCGACGCCGTGCACAACTTCGCCGACGGGCTGGCCATGGGCGCCGCCTTCGCCGCCTCCTGGCGCACCGGCCTGGCCACCTCGCTGGCCGTGCTGTGCCACGAGCTGCCCCACGAGCTGGGTGCGGGGGCGCGGCGCGGGGTGTGGGGTGCAGGGGTGCAGGGGGGGTGCATGGTGCAGGGTGTGGGGTGCAGGGGGTGCATGGTGTGGGAGGTGTGGGGTGCAGGGTGGGTGCACGATGCAGGGGTGTGGGGTGCACGGTGCAGAGGTGTGGGGTGCAGGGTGGGTGCACGGTGCAGGGCTGTGGGGTGCAGGGGGTGTGGGGTGCAGGGTGGGTGCATGGTGCAGGGCTGTGGGGTGCAGGGGGGGGCATGGTGCAGGGGTGTGGGGTGCAGGGTGGGTGCATGGTGCAGGGGTGTGGGGTGCAGGGGTGGCATGGTGCAGGGTGGGTGCACAGTGCCTTGGGCATAGGGTGCAGGGGGTGCACAGTGTGGGGGGTGGAGGGCACAGGGGGGTGCCGGGTGCCGGTGCGGGGTGCAGGGGGGATGCCAAGTGCCGGTGTGGGGCGCGGCGGGTGCCGGGTGCAGGTGTGGGGCGCGGCGGGTGCCAGTGTGGGGTGCGGGGGGTGCCGCGTGCAGGTGTGGGGCGTGGGGAGTGCCGGGGGTGCCGGTGTGAGGTTCGGGGGGTGCCGGGTGCCGGCGTGGGGCGCGGGGCGCGGGTGCCCCCGGCGCCTGACGGGGCGGCGGGCCGGCAGGCGACTTTGCGGCGCTGCTGCACGCGGGGCTCGGCGCGCGCCGGGCGCTGCTGCTCAACTTCGCCAGCGCCCTGCCCGCCTTCCTGGGGCTCTACGTCGCCCTGGCCGCCGCCACCAGCCACCACTTCCAGGCCTGGATCTTCACCGTGGCCACCGGGCTCTTCCTCTACGTGGCCCTCTGCGACATGGTGAGCGGCGCCGGGGCCGCCGGGCCGGGCGGGGCGGGCTGCGCCGGGCCAGGCTGGGCTGCACCGTGCCATGCATGCTGCACGATGCGTGCCGTGTCGGGCGGGCTGCACCGTGCCGTGTGGGCTGCACCGTGCCGTGCATGCTGCACGATGCGTGCCGTGTCGGGCAGGCTGCACCGTGCCGTGTGGGCTGCACCGTGCCGGGCTGCACCGTGCCATGCATGCTGCACGATGCGTGCCGTGTCGGGCGGGCTGCACCGTGCCGTGTGGGCTGCACCGTGCCGTGCATGCTGCACGATGCGTGCCGTGTCGGGCGGGCTGCACCGTGCCGGGCTGCGCCAGGCCATGCATGCTGCACGATGCGTGCCGTGTCGGGCAGGCTGCACCGTGCCGGGCTGCACCGTGCCGGGCTGCGCCGGGCCGTGCATGCCGCATGATGCGTGCCATGCTGGGCGGGCTGCACCGTGCCGGGCTGCGCCGGGCCGTGCATGCTGCATGATGCGTGCCATGCTGGGCGGGCTGCACCGTGCTGGGCTGCGCCGGGCCGTGCATGCCGCGTGATGCGTGCCGGGCCATGCGGGCTGCACCGTGCCGGGCACGCTGCACCGTGCTGGGCACGCTGCACCGTGCTGTGCGGGCTGCACCGTGCCATGCCGTGCGGGCTGCACTGTGCCAGGCGGGCTGCACTATGCCGTGCATGCCACATGATGCGTGCCGTGCCGTGCCGTGTGGGCTGCACCGTGCCATGCGGGCCATACTGTGCCGTGCTGTGCCGTGCCGTGTGGGCTGCACTGTGTGTGCTGTGCCGAGCGGGCTGCACCATGCCCTGCCGGGCTGTGCCATGCCGTGCATGCTGCATGATGCGTGCCGTGCCGTGCATGCTACACTGTGTGTGCCGTGCTGAGCGGGCTGCACCGTGCCGTGCCGGGCTGTGCCATGCCGTGCATGCTGCATGATGCGTGCCGTGCCGTGCATGCTACACTGTGTGTGCCGTGCTGAGCGGGCTGCACCGTGCCGTGCCGGGCTGTGCCATGCCGTGCATGCTGCATGATGCGTGCTGTGCCATGCGGGCTGCACCATGTGTGCCGGGCCGTGTGGGCTGCACCGTGCCAGGCACGCTGCGCTGTGCCGTGCTGGGCTGCGCTGTGCCATGCATGCTGCAGGATGCGTGCCGTGCCTTGCGGGCTGCACCGTGTGTGCCGTGCCATGCGGGCTGCACCGTGCCGTGCCATGCAGGCTGCACCGTGCGTGCCACGCCGCGCCACGCATGCTGCACTGCTGCCACGTGCCGGGCGCCAGGCTGTGCCCTGGACACGCGCCGTGCCGTGTGCCGCGCCGTGCCGCGCGGCGGCGGTGCGCCGGCGCGCAGCCCTCACCCTGCGCCGTCCCGCAGCTGCCGGCCATGATGAACGTGCAGGACGCGCGGCCGTGGCTGCTCTTCGCGCTGCACAACGCGGGGCTGCTGAGCGGCTGGGGCCTGCTGCTGCTGCTCTCGCTCTACGAGGAGAACATCGCGCTGTGAGCGCGGCGCCCGCGGCGCCCGCGGCACCGGGCACGGGGGCGGCCGGGGCGCCCCAGCCTCCCCCTATTTATTTATTTATTGTTGGGGGACGAGAGCAGCCAGAATAAAGCCAGCGAGACGGTGCACGGCTCCTGCTTCGGCGTGGGGCTCTGTGGGGTGCAGCAGCCCCCTGGGGTGGGGGGTCCCCGTGGGGATGGGCCCCCTTGGGTGGTGTTCCCGTGGGGTGGTGCTCCCAGGGGAGGGGGGAGGCGCTGTGGACTGCACGGTCCCCGTGGGGTGTAGGGCCCCATAGGGTGCAGAGCCCCCATAGGGTGTAGCCTGGGATTGTGGGGCCCCTATAGGGCACACGGCCCCTATAGGCTGTATGACAGTCCTGGAGAACTGGAGAGGTGCCTGAGGACTGGAAGAAAGCCAGTGTCACTCCAGTCTTCAAGAAGGGCATGGAGGAGGACCCAGACAACTACAGGCCAGTCAGCCTCACCTCCATCCCTGGAAAGGGGGTGGAACAGCTCATTCTGGATGTCATCTCCAGACACGTGGAGGAGGAGAAGGTGATCAGGAGTAGCCAGCATGGATTCACCAAGGGGAAATCTTCCTTGACCAACCTGATCGCCTTCTGTGGTGGACTGACTGGCTGGGTAGAGGAGGGCAGAGCAGGGGACGTTGTGCACCTTGACTTCAGCAGGGCTTTTGACACTGTCTCCATAACGTCCTCCTAGAGAAGCTCAGGAAGTGTGGGTTAGATGAGTGGACAGTGAGGTGGGTTGAGAATCGGCTGAAAGGCAGAGCTCAGAGGGTCGACATTGGTGGCGTGGAGTCTACTTGGAGGCCTGTGGCTACTGGTGTCCTCCAGGGCTCAGGACTGGGTCCCATCCTGTTCAGCTTCTTCATCCATGACCTGGATGAGGGGACAGAGTGCCTCCTCAGCAAGTCTGCTGATGATCCCAAGCTGGGAGGAGTGGCTGACACACCTAGAGACCTGGCCAGGCTGGAGAACTGGGCGGAGAGGAACCTCCTGAGGTTCAACAAGGGCAAGTGCAGAGTCCTGCACCTAGGGAGAAATAACCCTGGGCACCAGGACAAGCTGGGGGCTGACCTGCTGGAGAGCAGCTCCGCAGAGAAGGACCTGGGAGTGCTGGTGGATGACAGGTTGAGCATGAGCCAGCAATGTGCCCTTGTGGCCAAGAAGGCCAATGGTCTCCTGGGGTGCATTGGGAAGAGTGTTGCCAGCAGGTCGAGGGAGGTGATCCTGCCCCTCTGCTCAGCCCTGGGGAGGCCTCATCTTGAGTCCTGTGTCCAGTTCTGGGCTCCCCAGCACAAGAGAGACATGGAGCTACTGGAGAGAGTCCAGCGTAGGGCTACGAGGATGCTCAGAGGGCTGGAGCACCTGCCCTACGAGGAACAGCTGCGAGAGCTGGGCCTGTTCAGCCTGGGGAGGAGAAGCCTGAGGGGGGATCTGATCAGTGTGTACAAGTGCCTGAAGGGAGGGTGTCAAGGGGACGGGGACAAACTCTTTTCAGTTGCCCCGTGTGACAGGACAAGAGGCAATGGGCAGAAATTGAAGCACAGGAAATTCCGCCTGACCGTGAGGGGGAATTTCTTCCCTGTGAGAGTGACGGAGCCCTGGACCAGGTTGCCCAGAGAGGCTGTGGAGTCTCCTTCTCTGGAGATCTTCAAGGCCCGCCTGGATGCGACCCTGTCCAACACGCTGTAGCTGACTGTGCTGAGCAGGGGGTTGGCCTGGATGATCTCCAGAGGTCCCTTCCAGCCTTACCCATTCTGTGATTCTATAAGGCCCCTATACAGTGTAGGATCCCTATGGGGTGTGGGGTCCCCATGGGGTGCAGGCTGGGGGGTGAAGTGTCCCTATAGGATGTAGGGCCCCTAGGGGGTTGTGGGGCCCCTATGGGGTGCGGGGACCCGCTGGAGGCAGCCGGGGGCTGCGGGTCCCCCCGGGCTGTGGGTCCCCCAGGGGGTGGGGGGGGGGCGGGTCCCCCTATGGGGCACAGCCCGGGGGAGCCCGGTGCCGGCGCGGCGGGACGGCGGAGCGCGCCCCGGTGGCGCAGGCGGCAGGGGCCGGGGCCGGCGACGCGGGCGACCCGGGTTCGAGCCCGCGGGGACGCGCGGAGGTGGGGCGGCGGCGGCGGGCGGCCCCGGGGAGGACCGCCGTCTCTATGGTTGCGGCCAGCGCCTCCCCGCCGCCGTCCCTCTAGCCCGCACATCCGGGCTCTCTCGGTGGTGACCGCGGGCGCCGGCGGCGCTTCCGGAGCCGCGTGCGGAGCGCGGCGGTGAGTGGGGCCGCGGCGTGGGGCCCGGGGGGCGCGGGAGGGTCCCCCGTGGGGCGGAGGGGCGGGGCCCTCCCCGCACACACGGCCGCGTCCCCCGTGGGGCAGGGCCCTGCCCCGCGCGCCTCCCCACACAGGGCTGTGCGCCCCGTGGGGCAGGGCCCTGCCCCGCGCGTCTCCCCACGCGAGGCTGTGCGCCCCGTGGGGCAGGGCCCTGCCCCGCGCGTCTCCCCACGCGAGGCTGTGCGCCCCGTGGGGCAGGGCCCTGCCCCGCGCGCCTCCCCACACAGGGCTGTGCGCCCCGTGGGGCAGGGCCCTGCCCCGCGCGTCTCCCCACACAGGGCTGTGCGCCCCGTGGGGCAGGGCCCTGCCCCGCGCGTCTCCCCACGCGAGGCTGTGCGCCCCGTGGGGCAGGGCCCTGCCCCGCGCGTCTCCCCACACAGGGCTGTGCGCCCCGTGGGGCAGGGCCCTGCCCCGCGCGTCTCCCCACACAGGGCTGTGCGCCCCGTGGGGCAGGGCCCTGCCCCGCGCGGCTCCCCACACAGGGCTGTGCGCCCCGTGGGGCAGGGCCCTGCCCCGCGCGGCTCCCCACACAGGGCTGTGCGCCCCGTGGGGCAGGGCCCTGCCCCGCGCGCCTCCCCACACAGGGCTGTGCGCCCCGTGGGGCAGGGCCCTGCCCCGCGCGCCTCCCCACACAGGGCTGTGCGCCCCGTGGGGCAGGGCCCTGCCCCGCGCGCCTCCCCACACAGGGCTGTGCGCCCCGTGGGGCAGGGCCCTGCCCCGCGCGTCTCCCCACACAGGGCTGTGCGCCCCGTGGGGCAGGGCCCTGCCCCGCGCGTCTCCCCACACAGGGCTGTGCGCCCCGTGGGGGCAGGGCTCTGCCCCGCGCGTCTCCCCACACAGGGCTGTGCGCCCCGTGGGGCAGGGCCCTGCCCCGCGCGTCTCCCCACACAGGGCTGTGCGCCCCGTGGGGGCAGGGCCCTGCCCCGCGCGTCTCCCCACGCGAGGCTGTGCGCCCCGTGGGGCAGGGCCCTGCCTTACACATGCCCCTGGACACCATCATGTCCCACTGTGGGGCAGGCCCCTGCCCTGCACGTTTCCCTGGACACGGCCGCGTCCTGCCGTGGGGCAGGCCCCTGCCCCATACCTCCCCCCGTCACTGCCACGACCCGCCGTGGGGCGGGCCGTGCCGCGGTGTCGCCCTCGTTCCGCGGGGCGCCCGGTGCCGGCTGCCGCGGGGCCGCGGCGCTGAGGGCGGTCGGCGTTTGCGGCGCAGGGCGCCGGCGAGCCGCCGGGATGTACGCCGTGTACAAGCAGGCCCACCCGCCCACCGGCCTCGAGTTCTCCATGTACTGCAACTTCTTCTCCAACGCCGAGCGCAACCTGGTGGTGGCCGGCACCTCCCAGCTCTACGTGTACAGGCTCAACCACGACTCCGAGGTACCCCGGCCCCTCGCCGCCGCCGCCCCCTCGGCTGCTGCTGTAGTCCCCGGGGTGAGGGCGATCTGCAGGCGGTTGCTGATCCGCTTCGCAGGCGGCCAGTTTGCTCTTAAACCAGTTTACGCGTCTCCCGCGCCGGTGTCGGACGTGGCCCGGGACGCGCAGCCGCGGGAGGGCTGCTCGGGCGGCGGCAGCGCGGGGACGCGGGCGCCTGCGGGGCTGATGCTCTTCTCCTTTCCCTCTCCAGACCGCGACCAAAGGAGACAGGAACACGGGTAGGTGGAGCGCGGAGCTGCGGGATCTCTGCCGCTGGCGGCGAGGAGACGCGTGTCGGGGGTGAACCCCGGGGGGGAAGGTGCTTCCCCGGCTCGGCTTGGCCACGCGGGACGTGGAGCTGCGCCCGGCCCCTCGGGGGCCCCTCCTTCCCCGTGGAGCCGTTTTGAGAGGGACGGAGGGCGACAGCGGCGGGCAGGGAGCTCTGCGGCAGTTCCTGCCCCACAGCTGAGGGGATCACGCTGCTCGGGGCAGGGGGTGGACGGCCGGGGGAGGCGGTGGGCGCGGCGCGGCCTCGCCGCTCCCCGCTTGCCCACGCGCCGCGGTCTGGCCCCCTGCAGAAGGCAAAGGCCACAAGGAGAAGCTGGAGCTGGTCGCCTCCTTCGCCTTCTTCGGCAACGTCATGTCCATGGCTAGCGTGCAGCTGGCAGGAGCCAAGAGGGACGCGCTGCTGCTCAGCTTCAAGGACGCCAAGGTGCCCGCGGGGGAAAGGCAGGGCCGGCTCTGGGCGCAGAGCGCAGGGCTGCCGGGGGGCTGCAGGGGCCCGGGGCTGGGGCGAAAGCGGTGCCGAGGGGCTGGGGAGCCCTGTCCATGTAACCACCCCCCCCCCCCCCGCAGCTCTCCGTGGTGGAGTACGACCCCGGCACCCACGACCTGAAAACGCTCTCGCTGCACTACTTCGAAGAGCCGGAGCTGAGGGTGAGTCCTCGCGCGACGCCTCGACGGCCGCCGCGCGGCGTGTTCCCTGGGCGGGAAAGCGGCCAAGCCCGGCACGTGGCGCGGCGCTCGGCCGCCCCGTGGGTCCGCGCGGGAGGAGCCCCGGCGCTCCGTGGGGCTCTGGGCCCGGCGTCTCAGCGCTCGCCTGTGCTTGCAGGACGGCTTCGTGCAGAACGTGCACATCCCCAAGGTGCGGGTGGACCCGGACGGGCGCTGCGCCGTCATGCTCATCTACGGCACGCGGCTGGTGGTGCTGCCTTTCCGGCGGGACACGCTCACGGACGAGCACGAGGGCGTCATGGGAGAGGGGTAGGTGCCTACGGCCCTGTCCAGGCTGCGCTCTAGGACAGCCGGCCAGCTCCCAGGACTGGCCCTGGTGCCTCTAACTCCCCCAAGTCGCTCCGTGACCTGTCTCCAACCGTTGTGGGAGCTGTGCGTATGGGGGGCGGGGGTGGTGGGACTCTGAGGGGCTCAGGCGCTGCTGGGGTCCTGGGTCGGTGGCACTGCTGCCCCCAGTGGAGCCCCCGTCTCTCCTCTGAGCCCTTTTCCTTGCTCTGTGCAGGCAGAAGTCAAGTTTCCTGCCGAGCTACATCATCGACGTGCGGGAGCTGGACGAGAAGCTGCTCAACATCATCGACATGCAGTTCCTGTACGGCTACTACGAGCCCACACTCCTCATTCTCTTCGAGCCCAACCAGACCTGGCCCGGGTAAGACCCCTCCACGGGGGCGGTTGGTTGTTCGTGGTCAGGGAGGTGTCCAGGGACAAGAGCTGGTTCTCAGGAGCGCTGTGGCAGGCTGCGTCTCTCTCCCCCGTGCGCAGGCGGGTGGCCGTGCGCCAGGACACCTGCAGCATCGTGGCCATCTCTCTGAACATCATGCAGAAGGTGCACCCCGTCATCTGGTCCCTCAGCAACCTGCCCTTTGACTGCACGCAGGCGCTGGCTGTCCCCAAGCCCATCGGTGAGAGGAGGCCCTGCGGGGCCCGCCTGGCGCCCTCGAGGGCTGGCACCGAACGGCGCGGCGTGTTCGCGCCGCGCGTCTCGCGTTGACGCGGCGCCCAGCGCCGTTACAGTCCTGCCGGCCTCTCTCTCCAGGCGGCGTGGTGATCTTTGCCGTTAACTCCCTGCTGTACCTGAACCAGAGCGTCCCGCCGTACGGGGTGTCTCTCAACAGCCTCACCAACGGGACCACCGTCTTCCCCCTGCGTAAGCCAAGGACCTTCGTCCTCGCCCGCTCGCTTGCTTGCTTGCTGCCCGGCCTGGCTTGGCCCGCCAAGAACCCCTGCGAGGGGTGGGAGGAGCGGCTCTGGGCTTCCTTGTCCAGGCTCCTGCAGGTGGCCCGCTCCTCGCAGCGGCCGTGCGGGGGCTGTGGGCAGCCCTGGCGCACCAGCGTGCACCGAGCCCCGGTGTGTGGGGCTCGGACGCAGCCGGCTGGGCGCTGGAGGGAGGAGGCAGGTGGAGGACACGTTGGTTGCACACGGTTGGCAGCGGCCCGTCCGCGGGCTGGGCAGAGAGCGGTGGCACGCGGGTGCGACCCACGTGCGTGCGCTGGTGGCAGTGGTGGTCACAAGGACAGGAGGCGACCCGGTTCCTGTGCCACTGGGGCAGCCCTCTGGCCGTGACCCACACAGCTCGGCCCAGCCTGCGCCGCGCGTGCCCGGGCCGTGCTCAGCTCGCTGCTCTCTCTGCAGGCGTTCAGGATGGAGTGAAGGTCACACTGGACTGCGCTCAGGCCACCTTCATCTCCTATGACAAGATGGTGATCTCGCTGAAAGGAGGGGAGATGTAAGTCCTGCTCCAGCCCCAGGACAGCCCAGGGAGGGCCCAGACCGACTCTCGTGTCTGTGCCAGTCCTGGGGCACCGGCGACTGTCGCTCTAGCCCGTTCGTGCTGGTGCACCAAGGAGAAACATGGCCTGCGGGGCTGGGCGTGAAGCACAGCTCCCTCAGCCCGTGCCCTGCTCTGGCAGCCGCTGCCCGGGGGTGGCTGTGACCCAGGTGTGCCGCACGGCTTTCCGGGGAGAGGCTTGTGTAGCAGTCCCAGGGCATCGCGGTCAGCCTTAGGACGAAGCTGTCGCAGCTCGGGAAGGGGCTGGTGGGCCTGGGCCTGCCACGACTTTCCATGCTCTCCTCCATCCCTACCACGCCTGGCCTGCAGTCTTGCCCCCTTGCCGTGCTCTGGGGAGGCTGGCAGGGAGTGTGGGGCAGAGAGTGCCTGTCCCGACCCCGAATGTGCTGTCAGCTCTGCCCCCAGCTCATCACAGGCGATGGTGTGCCTTGGTCGTCGTGCCCAAGGCAACCACCGGGCGAGTCAGGCGGCCTTGGGAGAGGCTTCTGCCTTCATTCCTGTCCCCTCTCTCCTTAGATACGTCCTGACCCTGATAACGGACGGCATGAGGAGCGTCCGCTCTTTCCACTTCGACAAGGCAGCCGCCAGCGTTCTCACTACCTGCGTAAGCCATGGGCGCTTGGGCGCAGCCCGTGGCTGTCGGGAGGGGTTTTCCGCGGAGGTGGGGTTCCCTTTCTGCGGAGGTGGGGTTCCCTTTCCACGGAGGTGGGGTTCCCTTTCCGCGGAGGTGGGGTTCCCTTTCCGCGGAGGTGGGGTTCCCATCCCTGTGCAGCAGCGGTGGGTCTGCTGGTAGCGCCAGGTTCACGTGGGTCGGCTTGGCCCGTGGGTGCTGCCAAGGCAACGTGCATAGCGAGAGGCGGTTTCTGTGGGTCGCGGCCCCTGGGAAGGTCTCCCTGCAGGGCTCGTTGCTTCCCTCGGCTGCACAAGCGTCTCTGGTTGGCGTGTTTTCTGAGGGGCTCCTGGGCTGGGGACGCTGAGTCCCGCCGAGCCGGAGGTTGTGCTGGTGCCGAGGGCGTGAAGGTGCTTCTCCCGTGTAGACTCTCCTGCCTTTCGCAGATGGTCACGATGGAGCCAGGATATCTGTTCCTCGGCTCCCGTCTGGGGAACTCCCTGCTCCTCAAGTACACGGAGAAGCTGCAGGAGGAGACGCCAGTGAACGTCGTCAAGGACACATCTGACAAGCAAGTAAGGGCACGGTGGGCTGTGGCGAGCCCTTTCTGAGGGGCTCCGCGCCCCATCCGAGGGGCGGACGGGCTCCGAGCTGATCCCTGAGGCTGCCGCTGCATTTTCTCCACGGTCACTGGGGACCAGGGCAGCCTGGTGCCTGGGGAGAGGAAAGAGGATGGTACCAGGACGTGCGGCCGCGGGGCAGGCGAGGAGGCTCTTCACCCTCGCTGCTCGCTGCTCCCCCCCGAGCCCCTCTGAGCCGCGGGGGGCTGCCGTGGCCCAGGCACGGGGATCGCTGCGAGGGGAGTGGCTCTGGGGACTGGGGCTCAGCACGGCAGTTCAGTTCAGGGGGAACCCTCGACTCCTGGCTGTCTTGTCCTCACAGGAGGAGCCCCCGATGAAGAAGAAGCGGTCGGAGTCCTCAGGGAACTGGGCTGGTAGGTGGCACTGCCAGGCCTGGCATGCTGGCACAGGGCATTAAATGCTCCCCGTGGGGGCCGTGGCAGTAGAAACGAGGCGTTTGCAGGAGGCGTGGGAGGGCTCGAGGCCATGTCCCAGTTTCTGGATGCCGGCCCTGCAGTGGGGACACCGGTGGGGGGGACGTGGGACACCTCGGCCTGGCTTGGTTGGCTCCAGACGGCTCTGGGGACGCGGCAGTGTCCTGCCCCTGCTCTCATTCGGGCTCCCCGTGACTCCTCCCAGGAGGAAAGTCGGCGCCGCAGGACGAGGTGGACGAGATCGAGGTGTACGGCAGCGAGGCCCAGTCGGGCACCCAGCTCGCCACTTACTCCTTCGAGGTGGGTCTGCCGGCCCGGGCCCCGCGGGTGCTGGCGTTGCCCGCAGAGCTGGCCGAGCCCCCGGCAGGGCCGCGCGGGCCGGAGGGGCCTGGGCCCTGCCTCTGGCCACGTCGCTCCCGTGGGTCCGCTCCGTGTCCCCCTGCCCTACCCTGCCCTCGGCGAGGGAGCGCCTGGCTCGTGACCTTCCCTGCGCAGGAGCTCAGCCTAAAGCCCCGTGCTTGGCTCGTGCCTGGGCCTCCCTTCCCCGGCGCTCACCACCTCCGCTGCGCCCTCCTCCCCTCTCCGCAGCGGCGCCGGCTGCCCGTAGCTCAGCCACGCAGAGCGTCCCCGTCCCCTCTCTTGCAGGTGTGCGACAGCATCCTGAACATCGGCCCTTGTGCCAACGCCGCCATGGGGGAGCCCGCGTTCCTCTCGGAGGAGGTGCGTGTGGCGCAGCCTGCTGCGGGCCTGGCCCTGCCACCCACGTCCCAGCACGACCGGGCTCCAGCGCCCGGCAGCTCTCCTGGCAGCAAAAGCTGCTGAGGGTGCTGCCGCGGGCTTGGGCGCCCGCCCTGAGCTGGCAGTTCCCTGCCCGGCCCGGCCAGCCCTGCCGTTTTCTCCCCTCCCCGGTGTCCCGTGGGACCAGGTGGCTCCTGAGCCCTGGCTTTCTTCACCTGCTCCCGGGGGCCCTGGGCGCAGGGAGCCTGGAGCAGGCAGGGAGCAGGGCTCCGTGCGGCCTGGCCCGGCGCTGGGGGCACCTGGGCCTCTCCCGTGACAGCCGCTGCTTGTTCTCACCCCAGTTTCAGAACAGCCCGGAGCCAGACCTGGAGATCGTGCTTTGCTCCGGGTACGGGAAAAACGGAGCCCTCTCCGTGCTGCAGGTGAGCCGGCGCCGGCACTGCGGGGGCGGAACGGTCCGTGGCACAAGCAGCGTGTGCGGAGGCTGCCCTGGGCTTTCCTGCACGCTGGGGGAACACCTGGGGGCCCCACGCTCTCCCCACGCACTGTGCAAAGGCCTTCCCCACGCAGCGCGTGCCCCACGCTCTCCCCACGCGCCGTGCGAAGGCCTTCCCCACGCAGCGCGTGCCCCACGCTCTCCCCACGCGCCGTGCGAAGGCCTTCCCCACGCAGCGCGTGCCCCACGCTCTCCCCACGCACTGTGCAAAGGCCTTCCCCACGCAGCGCGTGCCCCACGCTCTCCCCACGCGCCGTACAAAGGCCTTCCCCACGCAGCGCGTGCCCCACGCTCTCCCCACGCGCCGTACAAAGGCCTTCCCCATGCAGCGCGTGCCCCACGCTCTCCCCACGCGCCGTACAAAGGCCTTCCCCACGCAGCGCGTGCCCCACGCTCTCCCCATGCGCCGTGCAAAGGCCTTCCCCACGCAGCGCGTGCCCCACGCTCTCCCCACGCGCCGTGCGAAGGCCTTCCCCACGCAGCGCGTGCCCCACGCTCTCCCCACGCACTGTGCAAAGGCCTTCCCCATGCAGCACGTGCCCCACGCTCTCCCCACGCGCCGTGCGAAGGCCTTCCCCACGCAGCGCGTGCCCCACGCTCTCCCCATGCACTGTGCAAAGGCCTTCCCCACGCAGCGCGTGCCCCACGCTCTCCCCACGCGCCGTGCGAAGGCCTTCCCCACGCAGCGCGTGCCCCACGCTCTCCCCACGCGCCGTGCAAAGGCCTTCCCCACGCAGCGCGTGCCCCACGCTCTCCCCACGCACTGTGCAAAGGCCTTCCCCACGCAGCGCGTGCCCCACGCTCTCCCCACGCGCCGTGCAAAGGCCTTCCCCACGCAGCGCGTGCCCCACACTCTCCCCACGCGCCGTGCGAAGGCCTTCCCCACGCAGCGCGTGCCCCACGCTCTCCCCATGCACTGTGCAAAGGCCTTCCCCACGCAGCGCGTGCCCCACGCTCTCCCCACGCACTGTGCAAAGGCCTTCCCCACGCAGCGCGTGCCCCACGCTCTCCCCATGCACTGTGCAAAGGCCTTCCCCACGCAGCGCGTGCCCCACGCTCTCCCCATGCACTGTGCAAAGGCCTTCCCCACGCAGCGCGTGCCCCACGCTCTCCCCATGCACTGTGCAAAGGCCTGCCTCGGTGAGGAGCGTCCGTTGCAGGTCAGGTACCGGTGCTACAGCATGGCCTAGGCAAACCAGGGCTGCCTCAGAGTGATTGATGCCGCCTGTACACACCTAGACACAGCCCCAGGCCGGGCACACGCGTGTGCACAGGGAGTCCGCCTGCAGCTCCGTCCCCAACACCTCCCTGGGGGAGCATAAAGCAGCTTGGCTGGGTCCTGCTAGGGTTTCTACCTCCACGGGAGGAAGAATCGGGTCTGCAGGAGATCTGGGCTGCCCAGGATCTCTGGGGAAGCTCCTGCTCAGTCTCCTTTAAGAGCAGAGGGACCAGGCCTGGGGCTGGGAGCCCCGAGGAGCCTGCCAAGCTGGAGAGCGGCTGAGGGCAGCCCCCGGGGCTGCGCTCTGGGGCTGGTTTGCTCTGTGCTGGGGTCCCTGGGCGGGCTCAGGGGCTGGGACAGCCCTGTGGGATAGAGCCCTGCCACGGGGCGTTGCAGCACGGCCCTGGGGGCCGGGGCTGTCCTGGAGAGGGCAGGCTGGCCCAGGAGCTCCCGCTGGGCTTGGGCTGCCCGCCCTAACCTCTCGCTCGCTGCAGAAAAGCATCCGGCCCCAAGTGGTGACGACCTTCGAGCTCCCGGGCTGTTACGACATGTGGACCGTGATCTCACCCCAGAAAAAGGAGGAGGTCAGTGTCCAGCTTCTCTCCCCGCAGCCTCCCCGTACGACCTCTCCCTTCTGCCTGCGGAGCCGCGCTGCGCTGGGTGCCAGGGGCAGCGCTGTGGGATCGCGTGCCCTCCCCAGCCCTGCCGTGCCAGGAGGTGACCCCCGCTCCGCCGGGCCCCACGAGCCTCACGCCTGGCCCTGGTGCGGTGCCGCTCACAGGCGCTTGTCTGACTCTTTTTCCAGCCAGAGGAAAACGCCTCGGGGGAAAATGCAGAAAAGGAGCCTGCGCCCCCCGAGCCTGAGGACGACAGCAAGAGGCACGGGTTCCTGATCCTCAGCCGGGAGGACTCCACCATGGTGAGGCCCTGTGCTGGCCGGGCTGGAGGGCACGGGCCAGGCAGGCCCAGGAGCACAGCGCTGGCCAGCATCGTTCTTCAGGGAGCCCCGTTGCTCGCAGGGCCTGCCGCTCTCCTCCTGCTTGCCAGGGGAAGCAGAGGGACCCAGCAGGCGTCGGGCTGCTGGAGAGGCAGTGTTTGCACTGGAGACAGCAGCGAAGGGCCTGGCAGCGCGATTCTGTGCTGGCTGAGACCATTCTGGGCTGTTTTCGGTGTCCCCTGGGCAGGATTTCTTCGCTTCCAGCTCTGTGCCAGTGAGGCGCTACCAGCTGGCACCCCAGCCCCAGAGCCTGCCTGGCGGCGGTGGGGCCAGGCCTGGCCATGCCTCGGCCCCAGCCCTGGGTGAGGTCTGACGCTGTGGCCCGCTTCGCACCCCTCAGATCCTGCAGACTGGTCAGGAGATCATGGAGCTGGACACGAGCGGCTTTGCCACGCAAGGACCCACGGTGTTCGCGGGCAACATCGGAGAGAACCGGTACATTGTCCAGGTGTCGCCCCTGGGCATCCGGCTGCTGGAAGGAGGTGGGTGCCAGTGGGGTGCAGAGATCTCCCTGGCGCTGGGTGAGCCCTGTGCTCTGTGCGGGCGCCCGGGTCGTGGCTGCAGTTCAGCCCCTGACGGTCCCTCTCCCTGGGCCTGTCTCAGTGAACCAGCTGCATTTCATCCCCGTGGACCTGGGCTCCCCGATCGTGCACTGCGCCGTGGCGGATCCCTACGTGGTGATCATGAGCGCCGAGGGCCAGGTGACCATGTTCGTGCTGAAGAGCGACACGTACGGGGGCAGGACGCACCGGCTCACCCTCCAGAAACCGCAGCTGCACCACGTGAGTGCGGACAGCCGTGAGCGCGGCTCCCTCCCACCGCGGGCCCGTCTCGGGGCGGGGGTCCCGGTGTCGCTCGGGGGCAGGACTTCCCCGACCTGCAGCGTTGCTGGCTGGGCGCCGGGGCCGGGCACGGCTGGTGCCCGCCTGCCCTGCGGCTGCGCGCTGCCCGTGGGTCTCTCCTTCCCAGCAATCGAAGGTGATCGCGCTGTGCGTGTACCGCGACGTCAGCGGGATGTTCACCACGGAGAGCCGGGCGGCCAGCACCCGGGACGAGCTGTCCCTCCGGAGCCACTCGGAGGCGGAGACCGTCATCCAGGACATCAGGTGGGTGGCGGCGGCGGCGGACGCGTGGGGCCGTGCGCGGTGGGGAGGTGTGCGTGGGCCTCTCCCCATGGGCATGCCTGGCGCCTTTCCTTGGCTCCTGGCAGCCAGCTCCACGTCGGCATCACGCCTCCGAGCCCCAGCAGCAGCCCTGGCCTGGGGGCTGGAAAGCTGCAGGGAGGAGGGCAAGTGCCTGACGAGCACGGCCAGGCCTGTCTGCCCGAGGTGTAACCCCATCCCCTGCCCACAGCGACACGGTGGACGACGAAGAGGAGATGTTGTACGGGGACTCCGGGGCTCTCTTCAGCCCTGCCAAGGAGGAGCCGCGCCGCAGCAGCCTCCCCTCGGCGGACAGAGATCCCCACCAGTACAAAGTGGAGCCCACGCACTGGTGTGTGCTGGTGCGGGAGAATGGTGCTATGGAGGTGAGAGGAGCCCTGGCGCAGCTCTCGGTCTGTCTTGCGGCCTCAGCAGGGCTCAGAGGGGAGATGTGGGGCTGGGAAGGGCAGG
Source organism: Rhea pennata (assembly GCF_028389875.1). Lineage (NCBI taxonomy): Eukaryota > Metazoa > Chordata > Aves > Rheiformes > Rheidae > Rhea > Rhea pennata. Next base: position 163,812,243 of record NC_084664.1, read on the forward strand.
GGGCCCCTGTGCGTGTTTTGGTCTACGGAGGGGACCGGGGCTGGAGGGAGCTCTCCCGCTGTGAACCAGGCAGCTGCACTGGCGCTGGTGCGGAGGAGCGTCCCGTCCCGAGAGTGTCCACACTGCCGTTCTCCAAATCCCCCCTGCCCTCCTGCCTCCCTTCGGAGGTCGGGGAGCCAGACCCACATGTAGTGGCCGAGCTGCGGCCGCACCGTGAGCGCCGGTCGCGCGTGGCGGCGTTTCCTGCCTTGCCCTCCATTCTTTTGCAATAACTCCAGTATACCCATCAGGTTTCCTGCCCTTTGCTGATGACTTTTGAGTGGTAATACCTAATTTAGCTCATTATGTCCCTAGCAGCAGGCTTGTTTCTCTTACGGCTCTGCCCCATTTGTTTCTGTCCTAAAAAATTTGGGATTGTTACCAAATTGGTACCTTACTTTCCTGATGTCCTGGGCTGCTGAGTGACACAGGTCCCAGCACAAGCCTTTTGGGACCAGTCCTGCACTGTATCCTCTCCCTCCACATCCAGTGACTCACCTGCAGGCAGGTCCTAAACCTTCTCCATCGTTGCCTTAGACACGAGATCTTGTCCCGATCTCCAGGGCCTGCCCAGACCGTGCTGTTCTGCTCTGCTCTGCTCAGTGTGCTGAAGCACTCGGGGAGCCTCAGGAGGGCCCAGATAGCCCAAGAAGGGCTGGGTTGTCATGTCCCCGCTGTTGTATCACCCACTGCCTGGGAGGTTTCGGTCCGGTTGCCCTCAAGACACCCTCGCTCTGCCTTTGTCACGTTTCCCGCTGGCCTGCTGTGCCTGCTGAACGTGAGGGAGGTGCAGAGACTAAAAGCTTCTGGGTGCTGGGAGCCTCCGGGGGTGTCCTGGGCTCTGCCCTGCAGGAGCAGCCCTCAGTTTAGAGCGTAGCAGATGAGTTGAGACACGGAAGTGGCTTGATGTACGAGCGTCCCAGAGAGGGCGTCGATAGCTGCCAAGAGCCATCACCGTGCGGCAGCACCGCCTGCCTGCGGTGCCTCCCCACGGTCCCTCCGGAGGCGGCTGGGACCGACCCGTCCCGCTGCCACCCCGGCGGCGTTCCCGGCTCATCGCCTCCCTCTGCCCTGCAGATCTACCAGCTGCCGGACTGGCGCCTGGTGTTCCTGGTGAAGAACTTCCCCATGGGGCAGCGGGTGCTGGTCGACAGCTCCTTCGGGCAGCCCGCCGCCCAGGGCGACGCCAAGAAGGAGGAGGTGACGCGGCAGGGAGAGTTGCCGCTGGTGAAGGAGGTGCTGCTGGTGGCCCTGGGCAACCGCCAGACGCGGCCCTACCTGCTGGTGAGAGGGGCCGGGAGTGAGCCTCGTGGGGCTGGGCTCGTGGGGGGCCGCAAGCGGGCTGGGAGCCCACAGCCAAGCTCCGCTTGCTCCTGCAGGTTCACGTGGATCAGGAGCTGCTCATCTACGAGGCGTTCAGCCATGACTCTCAGCTGGGCCAGAGCAATCTCAAAGTTCGGTTTAAGAAGGTGAGAGATGTTCGGGCTCTGCCCGCGCATGCCCCGGCGGCGGCATAGCCCTGGGTTGGCACTGCGCTTGCCGAAAAACCAGCTCCCCAGCTGTCGGCGAAGCGGGGCAGCAGCCTGCAGCGCCGCCGGGGCGGGAGCTGGCTGCCTGGGTCCCCGCGGGCCGCTGGGCTCAGCCCTGCGCCTGCCCTCGCAGGTGCCCCACAACATCAACTTTCGGGAGAGGAAGCTGAAGCAGTCCAAGAAGAAGTCGGAGAGCACGGGGAGCGAGGAGACGGGGGGCTCCCGGGGCCGGGTCGCCCGCTTCCGCTACTTTGAGGACATCTACGGCTACTCGGGGGTGAGTGCGTGGCCGTGGGGGGGCAGGCTGGGCCCTGAGAGGGCAGAGGGGCTCTCCCCCCTGCCCAGCTCCCTCCTCATCCTCCAGACCAGCCCGGGGCTGAGGTGCCCCCACCCCAGGGAGGCGGCTCTGCCTGGTAGCACCCGCTCCGTGGCAGAGGCCTGTGAGCCGAGAGGGAAAGGACGAGTCCCTGGCACCCTGGTCTGGAGGAGTTGGGTGCCCCCCTGCTGAGGGTGCCCCCATTCCCCCTGTAACTGGGCGCTGCCCCTTCCATCCAGGTGTTCATCTGCGGGCCGTCCCCGCACTGGCTGCTGGTGACGGCCCGGGGGGCCCTGCGTCTGCACCCCATGACGATCGACGGGACGGTGGAGTCCTTCGCTCCCTTCCACAACATCAACTGCCCCAAGGGGTTTCTCTATTTCAACCGGCAGGTGGGTCTGGGGGCACCGACACGGGCAGCAGCCGCCACCCCGGGACGCCAGTCCCTGCGTGCAGCTCCGTGCGCCGCTCGCACGCAGGAGAGCGTGGGGCAGAGGGGTCCCTGGGAGGGCTCTGCCCTGCGGGGCGGCTGCGCTGACCCGCGCTCGGCTCGCAGGGGGAGCTGCGGATCAGCGTCCTGCCCGCCTACCTGTCCTACGACGCTCCGTGGCCCGTGCGGAAGATCCCGCTGCGCTGCACCACCCACTACGTGGCCTACCACGTGGAGTCCAAGGTGCCGGGGTGCCGCGGGGACGCCCGGCCCGGCCCAGCGCCGCCGCCGGAGCGGCCCAGCCTGCCTGGCGGGGGCTGCTGGGGCTGCAGCTGCCCTCTCAGCCCGAACCCCCCCGCTTCCTCCGTGCTGACTCCGGTGTGTGCGGCAGGTCTACGCCGTGGCCACCAGCGTCATCAACTCGTGCACGCGCATCCCCCGCATGACGGGGGAGGAGAAGGAGTTCGAGAGCATCGAGCGGGGTAAGCGCAGCCTCTCTCCCCGGCGTGCCAGTGGGGCGCGAGAGCCGGGCGATGCCCGCGGGGTGGGCTCTGTCTGGGCTGCTCCTGGTGGTCCCGGGCTCACCCGTCCGAGGCCCTGCAGCCAGCCCTGGGGAACGGCCAGCTCTGCAGCGAGGAGATCCCGGGTGCTTCGTCCTCGTGGCAGCGAGGGCCCCCGCGGCCGAGGGGCCCCCGCGGCCAGGCTCTGCGGGAGGTGCCCCGCGCGTGGCACGGCACCGGGTCGCGGGGCCGCTGCCGGGAGGGCGCAGCGGGGCAGGCTGAGCGGAGCCGTGTTGTCTCTCTCCAGACGAGCGCTACATCCACCCGCAGCAGGAAGCCTTCTCCATCCAGCTGATCTCGCCGGTGAGCTGGGAGACCATCCCCAACACCAGGTGGGCACTGCACCGGCGGCCGGGACGCAGCCGGGTGTGGGGACCGGGGCTGGGAGCACCCCACAGCCTGGCGCGGGGAGGAGCGAGGGCCGTGGCGCTGGGCCGGGGGCTCTCCCCAAGGCCTGGGGCAGGCCTGGGGCTGGGTCTTGCCTCCAGCAGGTCCCTGGCGGGGGGCTTCCCTGTGCCTGAGCCGACCTTGCCCCTCGGGCCTTGCAGGATCGACCTGGAGGAATGGGAGCACGTCACCTGCATGAAGACGGTGTCCCTGAAGAGCGAGGAGACCGTGTCGGGGCTGAAGGGCTACATCGCCATCGGGACCTGCCTCATGCAGGGTGAGGAGGTGACCTGCCGTGGCCGGGTGAGTTGGAGGCTCAGCCCGCCCGCAGCCCCCGCCCCGCTCTCCCAGCGGCCCTGGTGCGCAGCCCCCCGCCTGCACCGCGGCCGCCGGCGGGGTGACGGGGCTGGGTGGCCCCGAGGATGTCGTGGGGCCGCTCGTGCTCACGGCCCGCCTGGGCCGGCTCTGCTTCCAGATCCTCATCATGGACATCATTGAGGTGGTGCCGGAGCCGGGGCAGCCGCTCACCAAGAACAAGTTCAAGGTGCTGTACGAGAAGGAGCAGAAGGGCCCCGTGACCGCGCTCTGCCACTGCAACGGGTACCTCGTCTCGGCCATCGGCCAGAAGGTGAGGGGCCAGAGGCGCTGGGGAGCGGCCACCTCGCTGGCACGGGGAGCCCTGTGGGGCACGATGGTCCCCGGGGCCCCAGGCTGGGGAAACGGCACCCTTGGCTGGGCTGGCTCGGAGGGTTTGCCACGGAGGATGTCCCAGTGATTACCAGGGCCTCCGCTGCAGCAGTCACAGCCTGAGCAGCCCCAGCGTTGAGGGGGCAGAGCAGGAGATGAGCTTGACCCACACCAGGGTGTGATCCTGCTAGGTCTCCGTTAGCGGGAGCCTCAGCAGCACAACTCTGCTCGAATCCTCCCCCAGTCCCACCACGCATGGTGGGTGACGCGCCGCCTGTCCCTTCCCTGCTGCAGATCTTCCTGTGGAGCCTGAAGGACAACGACCTCACGGGCATGGCCTTCATCGACACCCAGCTCTACATCCACCAGATGATCAGCGTCAAGAACTTCATCCTGGCCGCCGACGTCATGAAGAGCATCTCGCTGCTGCGCTACCAGGAGGAGAGCAAGACGCTGTCGCTCGTCAGCCGGGTAGGGCAGGGGCTGCGCAAGGTGCGGGGACGTCTGCCGGCAGCCCTGGGCAACGGGGGCCACCCGCAGAGGGGCGGCTCCCCGCCGTCCCTGGGGACCAGGGCTCCGTGCGGGTCCACGGGATGTGGCCGCATGGGAGGAGAGCAGGGCTCAGCACCGGGCGGCTCCTGCGAACCTGCGTATCTCGCTCCAGGACGCGAAGCCCTTGGAGGTCTACAGCGTGGACTTCATGGTGGACAGCAACCAGCTGGGCTTCCTAGGTGCGTCCCACTGCCGGGCCCCGTGTCCTGGCGAGGCCGTGTGAAGGTCCCTGCGTGGCTCCAGGCACCGCGGGAGGCGGCGGGTGACCTGGGCAGCACTAATCTCTGTGTTCCCGCAGTGTCGGACCGGGACCGCAACCTCCTGGTGTACATGTACCTGCCCGAAGGTAAGGGCGGGGGGCGGGCGCGTGTCCCCCGCCGGCGCCGCGGGCCGGGCTCTGACGGAGCCGCCGCCTCGCAGCCAAGGAGAGCTTCGGTGGGATGCGGCTCCTGCGCAGAGCCGACTTCCACGTGGGCGCTCACGTCAACACCTTCTGGAGGACGCCGTGCCGCGGCACCGCTGACGGCCCCACCAAGAAATCCATCGTGTGGGAGAACAAGCACATCACTTGGTTCGGTGAGCGGGGCACTAGGGGGGCCGGAGCCGCTGCGGGCGCCCCACGGGGCTGCTCTCCCGCGCCGCCGTGGGGGCAGAGGGGCCGGGGAGGTCTGTTTGGCGGGGGGATCTCCCGCAGGAGGGGGCCGGGGGCAGGCGATCCGCGCGTCGGATGACTGAGCACCCCCGGCCGAGCCGCCTCTCCTCCCGCAGCCACGCTGGACGGCGGCATCGGGCTCCTGTTGCCCATGCAGGAGAAGACGTACCGGCGGCTGCTGATGCTGCAGAACGCCCTCACCACCATGCTGCCCCACCACGCCGGGCTCAATCCGCGTGCCTTCAGGTACCGCCCGCGGGGCCGCGCCGCGCCCGGGCCCCCGGCCGCTCGGCGGAGCCCCGCAGGCACCGGCCTCTGTCTGCCCCGCGCAGGATGCTGCACATGGATCGGCGGATCCTGCAGAACGCCGTGCGCAACATCCTGGACGGGGAGCTGCTGAACCGCTACCTCTACCTGAGCACCATGGAGCGCGGCGAGCTGGCCAAGAAGATCGGCACCACCCCCGACATCGTGAGTGCGGACATGGGGCCGGACCCCCGCATGGCCTCCCCTCCCTCCCCGGGGCCTCGGGAGCAAGGCTCTGTGCCCCACGTACACAGGTGCCAGGGCTCCCAGCCCTGGTGTGTGGGTGCCAGCTTGCCCTGCCCTACAAGCCATGCCCCACGTATGCGTCCTGGGGCTCTGTGCCCCTGCATGCTGCGCCTTGCATGTGCCCGCAAGCAGAGCTCCCTGCCCCTACACGCTCTTCCCTGCGCGCGTGCCAAGGCGCTGTGCCCCACACACACGCGTGCCCCACCGCTTCGGGGCTGGCTGCCTGCTGCGGGGTTGCAGCGGGATGCAGCCCGCCCAGCGCAGCCTCCACGACCTGCCACGTGTCCCCAGCGGTGGCAGCTGCAGCCCCTGGAGCCCCCGGGCTGCTCCGCTCCTCGCAGCACCCAGCGGCCTCCCGGGGCTCCGCGCTCCTGTCCGACGCCTTTTCCTCTTGCAGATCCTCGAGGACCTCCTGGAGATCGACCGAGTCACAGCCCATTTCTGAGGGCGCTGCAGCCCCCCCCTCCCCGCCACGAACTCTTTTGTACTCGCCCCACAGCCCCGCGTCGCCCCACGGCTCCCAACAGACTGGAAGTTTGTAAAGAAACGGCAAAAGCTGCCCCAGCCGCTGTGGTCTGTGTTCCTGCCGGGCCGGAGCACGTCGCTCCTCGCCCGTGCGGTCCCGGGCAGGGACGGCGGCGGGGGGCAGCACGGGAACAGCGCAGGCAGCGTGGGTGCACGGCGCCTGCGGGCACCGGGGGTTTATTGGGGGGAACAGTCAGTGCTGGGGCGAGCCCGGGCCCCGGTTCGGCTGCAGCAGCGAGGGCCGGGGCGCTAGGCCTGGAGGTACTCGTAGATCTGCTCGCTCTGGGCCAGCAGGCCCCAGGAGGCGAGGAAGCGGAGGATGGAGGCCGTCAGCTTCATGGAGATGGTCTCCAGCCTGGGGGCAGAGGCGATGGGGCAGGGCGGCGCGGGCCGTGTTGCCGCTGCCCTGGTTGCCCCCCAGCCCCGTGCCCTTACCTGAGGGCAACCTCAAATTTGAGGCTCTCCCACGCTACCCTGAGCCAGCAGAAGACGCTGCTGCTGCGGATGCCGGAGGACTTCTGCCCGCTGAGGCGGCTGAAGCTCCTGACGGCGCTGCGGGACGGAGGGCGTGGGGCAGCGGGCACGGCCGGGGTGGGGGCCCCGCGGCGCCCGGCCGAGCCCCCCGCCGCCTCTCACCTCTTGGCCATGAGGAAGTAGCGGTCGACGGGGGCGCCCAGGGCCACGTTGATGCTGCGCACGGTGTTGATGTTGCGGAAGACAAGCAGCATGGGCCGGGGCAGGTCCCGCAGCACCCGCATGATGCGCTCGAAGTGGTGCTTGGCCATGTCCTGCATGTAGGCCGTCTCCTCCCGCGTGAGCACGTTGGCCAGCGCCAGCTGCCCCATGTGGATAGGCCGCTGCATGAGGATCTCGCAGAAGAGGAAGTAGTCTGGGGAGCGCAGGGGGGTGAGGACGGGGCGGCCGGGACGGGGCCGCGGCAGGGGACAGCCCCGGCGGCGGCGGCAAGCGCTCGAACGGTGCCGGGGCGCCCTGAGGAGTGCAAGGGAGGAGGATGCAGCTGGAGGTGGCCCAGGAACGCGGCCGCCCCGGGGAGCGCGAGGGCCGGGGGCGGGCGCCCAGCTGGGGGACGGCGGCGGGGGGAGGACGGGGGCCGCGGCGGGCTGGGGCCGCCCCCGAGCCCCGGCGCGGGGCCCGGCTCACCCTTGACGCCCAGCTCGGCCGAGCGCGCCTTCATGGCCGCGTCGTCGCGCAGGATGATGGCTCTCCAGAGCTGGCACAGTGCTGTCCGGTCCCTGGGCCGCGGGCACCCGTCAGCGGTGCCGGGGGCAGCCCCACGGCGTGCAGGGGGGGGGGGCGCCCCCGGCTCTGCCCCACACCCCCCACACCCCCCCACTGCCTCACCTTTCGCTGAGGAACTCGTAGAGGCCGTGGTCGAGGAGGACGAGCTGGGCTTTGCCGTCGGGGCCCCTCCGCACCAGCACTGCAACGCCGAGCGGGTCACCCCCGGGGGCGCCGCGGGGACCCCAGCCCCGCTGCGGGGGTCCTGACCCCCCCACCGCTGCCAGCCCCCCCGTACCGTACCGTTCCCGGGGTGCGGGTCGGCGTGGATGAAGCCCGTGTAGAAGATCTGCTCGGCGAACACGCGGATCAGCTTGTCGGCGGCCTGCGGGAGGGGGCGGCTCAGCCCCGCGCGGCGCCCAGCGGGGGCCCCGGCCCCGGGGGGGGCCGCCCCTGCCCCGGCACTCACGTCCTGCACGCCCAGGCCCTGGCTGCGGATGCCCTCCACGTTGGTGATCTTGCAGCCCTCACAGTAATCGGCCGTCAGCACCCGCTGCGGGGGGGGGGGGAGGTGGTGGGGGACGGGACACGTGCGGGGGTCAGGCCCGGCCCCCCCAGCGCTGGGGGGCTCAGCGCCCACCGCTCCCAGCCCCCTTGGTCCCTGCTGCGCCCATCGTCCTTGTCACCCCGGTCCCCGCTGCGCCCCCCCCATCTCTCGCCCCTGCCACCCTTCGGCGCCCGCTGCCCAGTCCCCAGCCCCTGCTCCCCGCTGTCCCCGCCGCCCCCGCCGAGGTCCCCGCGGGCTCCGCCGCCTCCGAGCTCCCCGGCCCCACAGCCGCCCCCGGCCCCACCTTGCTGCACTTGTCCCAGTGCACGCGGGGGCACCACCACGTAGCTGAAGTCGCGGAGGTCGCGGGCGCAGCGCTCCGCGTTGCGGCCCTCGTTCTCGAAGTCCAGCTCCTGGGCCAGGGTGCCCTTCAGGTCCTGGGGGGCACAGGGACGGGGCGGGGGGTCCCAGCGCAGCCCTGGCGTGGCTGCGGGGGTCCCCCCGCCCGTGGGGTCCCCCCCCCCCCGCCGAGGGCAGCCGGCGGGTACCTCGAGCACCCAGCTGAAGCCGAAGGTGGGGTGCATGAACTCGACGATGCGCAGCAGGATCTCCAGCGTGCGGATGTCGCCGTCGAAGCGGTCCCGCAGGTCGATGTACTGCACCTGGGGTGGGGGGCAGAGCGCGTCGGCCGCCGCCGCGGGGCGGGGGACGGGACCCCCCAACCTCGCTCGCCCCCCTCCCCCCCCCCGCACCTTCACGGCCACCGGCGTGCCGTCCTGCAGGGTGGCCCGGTGCACCTGGGCCAGGCTGGCCGCGGCCCACCGGCTCGTAGTCGAACTCCTGGAAGAGCCCCGCCGCCGTGGTCTGGAAATCCTCCAGGAAGAGCTCATCCACCTGCGGGCACGGCGACGGGGCAGGGGGCGGCCTGGGCACGCGGGGCCCCACGGCAGAGCGGCCAGGGCCCCGCTGCGGGCTGGGGACCGTGGTGTCCCCACACTCAGGGCGGCAGCGTCTCCATGACCAGGGCCACGGCGTCCCCCTGCCCAAGGTGGCACCGTCCCTGTGTCGAGGGCCGTGGTGTTCCCATGCCCAGGACGGCAGCGTCCCCGTACCTGGGACCACGGCGTCCCCATACCCAGGACGGTGGTGGCCCCACGCCGAGAATCCCCACAGCCAGGGTAGCGGTGGCCCCACGTCCAGGGCGGTGGTGGTGTCCCTGCGCCCAGGGCCGAATTGTCCCCGCACCCAGGGAGGTGGCGTCCCTGTGCCTGGGGCCATGGTGTCCCTATACCCGGAGTGCGGTGCCCCTGGGCCCACAGCCGAATTGTCCCCACACCCAGGGTGGTGGTGTCCCCACACCTGGTGCCGTGGCATCCCTGTGCCGGCGGTGGAGACGTCCCCACGCCCAGAGCCGCGGTGGCCCCCTGCCCGCAGCAGAGGTGTCCCCGCGCCCCGTGCGGCGGCGTCCCCAAGCCCGTGGGGTCCCCGCGCCGCCGCGGCACTCACCTCCCGGTAGCCCCGCTGCAGGGCCCGGTCCTCCAGCACGCGGAGGGTGGAGATGTACTCGGGGGGCAGGAGGTGGTTGAAGGAGCACAGCCCCTGGCCCAGCTTGATGTAGAGCCCCCCGTTGCGGATGGCGCCGCGCACCAGGCGGTCGGCGGCGCGCTGGTGGCAGCACGACATCCCCGCCTTGAACGCTGGGCTGTTCTGGGGCGCCGGCACGGGGAGCGGGGCGGGGGGGGACGGGGCCGTCAGCGCCCGCTGCCCCACACGCCGGCGGGGCGGGGGGGGCGCGGGGAGCACGGGGACGCGCGTACCTCGTCCACGCCCCGCAGCACCACGTTGGCCGTCCACCAGTAGTCCACGGAGATGTGCACCCCCACGGCCAGCGACCTGCGGGCACGGGGCGGCTCAGCGGGGCCGGGCAGCCCCCCGGCCCCCCCCCCCCCCCCCCGGGGCGGCCCCCACCTGCCGAAGCGTCCCACGCCGTCCAGCAGCAGCCACAGCTTCCTGCGCCGGTGCCGCTCGGCGCCCGCGTACCAGGCGGCGGCCAGGGGCAGCGCCAGCCCCAGGCCCAGCAGCGCCGGCCGCAGCAGCGCCCGCCGCGGCCTGCAGCGGGGAGAGACGTCAGCGCCGGGCGCGCGGCCGCTGCGGCGGCCCCCCGGGCCGGGCCGGGCCGGGCCGGGGCGCGGGGGGCTCACCGGGGGGCCGGGGGGCCGGCGTGCGGGCGGCAGGGCCGCGCCGGGGGCGCCCGGGGGCTCCGGCTCCGCTGCAGCACCAGCGAGTGAAAGCGGCAGAGCTGCACCTGGGGGAGGAGAGGAGGAGTCAGCCGCCTTGCACGCTGCCCCTCGCACGCCGCCTTGCACGCTGCCCCTCGCACGCCGCTTTGCACGCTGCCCCTCGCACGCCACCTTGCACGCTGCCCCTTGCACACTGCTTTGCGTGCTGCCCCACGCACGCTGCCCCTCGCATGCTGCATTCCACACACTGCACTGCACACCGCCTTGCACGCTGCCCCGCACACACTGCCTCTTGCACGCCACCTTGCACGCTGCCCCGGGCACGCTGCCTTGCACACACTGCCCCTTGCCTGCTGCCCCGCACACACTTCGTCGCGCACAC